>NC_140234.1:36401739-36411739 GCF_949987555.1 Borostomias antarcticus | reverse complement strand
CAGAGGGAAGGAGGAAAGTGGGAGGAGAGGGGAGGAGAGGGAGAAAGAGGTGGGTGGTCTGCCTGTTTTTCTATCTGCCTGTTTGTATGCCTGTCTGTCTGTCTGCTTGCCTCCCTGTCTCTGTCTGTCTGTCTGTCTGTCTGTCTGTCTGTCTGTCTGTCTGTCTGTCTGTCTGCCTCCCTGTCTCTGTCTGTCTGTCTGTCTGTCTGTCTGTCTGTCTGTCTGTCTCCCTGTCTCTGTCTGTCTGTCTGTCTGCCTGCCTGTCTTTCTGCCTGTCTGTCTGTCTCTCTATCTTCCTGTCTGTCTTCCTGTCTGCCGGTCTGGTTGCCCTCACATTCCTCCCCAATAAACTGAAACCAAGGGTGTCACACACACACCCACACAACCCCCCCCCCCCCCCCACACACACACACAAGCTCCATATCTGAGGTAAAGCCATGACATTCCCTGACAATGAACTAAAGCCGAGGGTGTTTCTCTAAGCCCAGCGTGCCCCCCTACACTGGCCTCACACACAGGTCCTGCCGGCCTCAACACAACCCCCGACAGGAGCGCCTTTCTCCCAGAGATCCGGAGCTCTGACAACCCAGAACTTCTAGAGCCTGTGGAGCCAATGGACCGGCTGCCTGACCTTCTGGAATCTTCTCCCCCCACCCCCCCCCCCCCCCACCCCTCTTCCGAGGGAAAACAGAAACACCCGCAGATCTCCTTCATGTGGCCAGGGGGAACGGTTCGGAGCGAAACCACAGACCTCCACACTTCCTCTGACCATCCCTCTCTCTGATTCTCTCTCCTTCCGCACCTCCCCATCCCTCTCTCTCTCTCTCTCTCCACTCCTCTCTCCTCCATCCCTCTCTCTCCACTCCTCTCTCCTCCATCCCTCTCGCTCTCTCTCTCTCCACTCCTCTCTCCTCCATCCCTCTCTCTCTCCACTCCTCTCTCCTCCATCTCTCTCTCCACTCCTCTCTCCCCCATCTCTCTCTCTCTCTCTCTCTCCCTCCTTTCTCACCCCCCCCCCCCCCTCCCATGTGACCAGTGCACCCCATTAGGGGTTGGAGGGGGAAGCAGCAGGGAATTATGGGTGGTTTGGAACCTTAGAGCCAGCGGAGAGACGAGTGTTTCTGGGCCGCACTCGATCACTGACATAGAGAGAGGCGGCGAGAGAGACCAACAGAGAACAAAGGGATATCCCACTGACATAGTTCCTCAAAGACAAAGGCAGCACATAGTTGTTGTTTTTTTTAGCAGTTTGTTTATGCATAACTGCATGGTACGGAGCAGCTGGGCTAACTGATGGCTCTAGCCTGGGCTGAACATAGCGTCTGGTCCGCTGCAATGAAACAAAAGGCTGGAAACTATGCAGGCCGTGAACTTGAGTTATACACCATGTAACTACCAGAACACCACTAAATACTTTACCATTCTGTCTCTCTAAATCTCCCTCTCTCTCTAAATCTCCAAATCCCCCCCCCCCCCTCTCTAAATCTCTAAACCTCTCTAAGTCCCCCTCTTTCTCTCTAAATATCTGCATCTTCCTCCCTCTCTCAATTCAGTTTGTTTCAAAGGGGCTTTATTGTCATGGGAAACGTGCTCATGTGAAAAATAAAACATGAATGAAAGCAAAACAAGATAACAGACCTGACCAAGAAGGTTTAAAGAAAGAAAATAAAAGAACATGTTTATATATTAATAAATAATATACTTAATATAATATACTATATTACTTACAGTATGTACAGTGCAGCAATTTTCAGACAGTTAAGTTCAAAGGGCAAGGGAATAGATAAATATTATTATTATTATTATGTTGTTGTTGTTGGTATTGTTATTGTTTTTATAGAAATATTTGTATATAAATATAAGTCTTGCTGTTCTTCAATCAGTTCTTTATTTGCTCTTTCCCAGAATAGCAGGAGGAGTGTTAAATCAGGGCTGAGTAGTGATTGTGTCTCCTGATTGTTCAGGTGTGGTTGCTCCTTCATGCAGGCGATATACAGTACAGTACGCTGGGCATTTCAAATATGATGATTAGATCCTGCAGATAGAGAGAGGAGAGGAGGAAGAGAGCGCATCCTCCAGACCCTCTCTCTCTCTCTCTCCCTTTCTCTCTCTCTCTCCCTCTCTCGCTCTCTCTCTCTCTCTCTCCATATAACTCAACTAGAGTTACAGCCACAGACCAGGGACAGTCACCTGCAGGGAGAACCAACACACTCCCTTCCTTCTCGTCTTCTTTGTTTAATTCTTTCCATCCACCCCCCCCCCCCCCTCCTCCTCTCCCCCCTTCCCCTCGTCCTCTCCCTCCTCTTCCTCTTCCCCTCCTCCTCCCCCCCTCCTCTCCCTCCTTCCCCTCGTCCTCTCCCTCCTACTCCGCTCCCTTCATGGTTTCAGCTGGGTGATCTCTTGGTTTCTCTGGCTACAGTATGTCCTCCATATTGTTTAGTCTGTCTGTCTGTCTGTCTGTCTGTCTGTCTGTCTGTCTGTCTGTCTGTCTGTCTTCCTTTCTGTCTCCCTGTCTGTCTCCCTGTCTGTCTGTCTGTCTGTCCTCTCCCTTTTCTTCTCCTCTTCTTCTCATCTTCCTCTTCTCTCTGTTTTCTGTCATCCCTCTCACATTGAGTGCTCTTTCTGGATTATTTATGTATTTATTGGTACACATGGTAAGAGCACCAGACTATAGACCTGGGTTCAATTATGTCTTCAGGTTATTGGGGTGTGCTTGATTTATCTCTCTTGGTTCAGTGGAACAGAGCATCTTCTGTCAAACAGTGCCCACCCGGCCGGCACGCCAAGCAGCCTGAATCCACCTCACCTCACCCGGGTCTGATAAAGACATCTCCAGTTCCCTGAATAGGAGAATGTTGGTTTCACGGTCCTGAATCCGGCACGTCAACAACAGCAGCAGCTCCCTGAGGCACAGCAGGGTGGGTAGGTGAGTATGTTCATGTGTGGACCCTACCTCCTCTCCTCCTCTCTTCTCCTCCTCTTTCACGTGACGTCTCTTTCTCAGAACGCCACACTCCTGCAGAGGGCATGCCCCAGTCTAGATAGCTGGAGGGGAGCTGGAGGGGGGGAGGAGGAGGAGGGGGGGAGGAGGAGGAGGGGGGGAGGAGGGGGGGGGGGGGGTTCTCCCTTCCTCTCCTGCCTGGTCTAGGGGGAACCCTAAGTAGGACTTCTTGGAGACCTGCCAGACAGGGAGATTGTATGTGTGTGTGTCTGCGTGTGTGTGCGTGTGCACACACGCATGCCTGTGTGCGTATGTGTGTGTGTGAGTAGGAATGTTCCTCTGTGGGTCTTAGACCTATCAGTGTGCACAGGGGGGAGTGTGAGTGGATGTGGGGGTGTGTGTGTGTGAGTGTTTTGGAGGGCCATCAGTTTAATGAGGGGTTGCGTCCTCTGTGTGTGACTTCATGGGGGTGGCGACCCCTGCCAGGAACGTAGGGGCCATGCAGGGGTCAGAGCTGGGTCTAAATCACACATCTCTCTCTCTCTCAGTCTCTCTCTCTCTCTCAGTCTGTCCGTGTCTCTCTCTCTCCCCTCTCTCTCTCTTCCTCTCCATCCCTCTCTTTATTTCTCTCTCGGTTTAGGCCTAAGAGACTCTTTCTCCCTCTCTGTCTCAGGCAGGGAAGGCATCTAGGGTGCAAGGAGAACCCATCATCATCATCATTATCATCATCATCATCCGGACCCCCCACTGTAAGTTCCCATGTTCTGTCTGTTCCCTATAGTACCCGTGTACTGCCTGTTGTTCTGTATGTCTCCATGTTCTGGTGTGTGTTCTGCAGAGTCAACACACGTGTTACAATGACTGTTCTGTGACTGCATGTCTCCCTCCCCCTGAGGAATGACATGTCCTGCACCAAACACCCACACGTCACGACTCAGGGTCAGGCGGTAGTGGGCTGTGGTGGTCTTGGATCTCCAGGGCCTAGTCCACGGTAACTAAAGCCTATAGGCAAGAGTTTCAGTCCTAAATTATTACCATATTGCAGCTGCCACATAGAGAAAAGGGCTCTTTTAAAACCCATTTTTAGTGACAGAGACTGAGAGAGACTGTGTGTTTGTGCGTGTGTGTGGTGACTGGATCTCAACCAGCAGGCTCTCTAGCTAGTTCAGATACACGGGATAAATCACACAACTTCAACAATGCAATTAAACATCCTCATGTGGTGTAGTTAAATCTCTCTTCATGGCCTGCTCACACACGCACGCACACACACACACGCACACAGGAGAGGAGAGGAGAGGAGTGCAGAGGAGACAAGAGTAGAGGAGAGGAGAGTTGAGGAGACAAGAGTAGAGGAGAGGAGACGAGAGGAGACAAGACTAGAGGAGAGGAGATGAGAGGATGGGCAGACAACATGGGCACACAACCTACCATTGACCATCTTAAAAGTCGGTCCTGACTAATCTATCTTCTCTCTGGCTCTGGCTCTGACTGGTTTGGCCTGGCTCAAGATAAGCCCTCGCTAAGCCATGATGGAGAGCGTTAGAATAATAACTTGGAGACTATGATTGATCGTCCAGTCCCAGGTTTATACTGTGTGCTCCATCCAGAGGGGTTTTTCTTGCAGAAGAACAGGAAGGACAGACACATCTAATCTGCCTCCGTCCACGGAGGGTCTCCAGCCGCACGCCTGGTCAGCCAGAGAAGCTGCTCCGCCTCAATGGGGCTTGACCAGTTGCTGACAGGACCGTTTTAGAGTGTGTGTGTGTGTGTGTGTGTGTGTGTGTGTGTGTGTGTGTGTGTGTGTGTGTGAGCCTGGTCTTGCCTATACCAGGCTGCGTGTGGCGTTCTCCTCCACCTCTGCCAGCCCGGGCCGCGTCCGGCGCTGAGCTGCCCAGCGTTCCTCCCTCGGCGGCGGGTGAGCCTCGGCGGCATGCTGGGCCTGGGCCTGGAGCAACCATCTCCGTGCCAAAAAAGTAGACATAACAAGCCGAGCGCGGATACCGCGGCCGCATACCACAGCGATGAGGAGATGAGATTTAGGAAAAGGCAGAACAAGAGAAGGAGGGCGAGAAAGAGAGGAGATGGAGGAGAAGGGGTGTCTTTTTCTCCTCTTAGTGGGGCAAGGAGGTCAACCTCTTTTTCTCTCTCTCTCTCTCTCTCTCTCTCTCTTTCTCTGAAAAGTAGATAGTGCCGGGGGTGGGGGAAAGAACTGAGTGATGAAGTGAGCGAGGGATGGAGGGAGTTAAAGGAGTGTGGAGCGGAGAGGTAGAGGGTTTCTCTGGTAGTTACAGAACACTACCAGAGGCTTGAGTCCACCTCTCTTTCTCTCTCGCCCTCTCTCTCTCTCTCTCTCTCTCTCACACACACACACACACACACACACACTCACACACATACACACACACACACACTCAAACACTAACAAAACTCTTTCTCTCTCTCTCTCTCTCTCTCTCTCACACACACACACACACACACAAACTAACAAAAACTCTTTCTCTCTCTTTCTCTCTCTCTCACACACACACACACACACACACACACACTCTCAAACACTAACAAAACTCTTTCTCTCTCTCTCTCTCTCTCTCTTACACACACACACACACACACACACACAAACACTAACAAAAACTCTTTCTCTCTCTCACACACACACACACACACACACATACACACACACACACACACACACACACTCAAACACTAACAAAAACTCTTTCTCTCACACATACACACACACAAACACTCTCTGTTGCAGTACAGGGAGGCCATTTCCCATGAGAACCGGAGGCAGGAAGCCATGTTGGAATGGACGGGGGGGTCTTAGTCATTTTGGAGGGTGGCGCATAGAGGTGGAAGGGGTGTGTGTGTGACTTGGCACAAACAGACAGACACTGAAGTGTGAAAATATGACTCGGGGAGGGGGTCGTGAGGAAATATGAAAAATATGAGCAGCATTCTTCCCAGGACCTCGATGGATCTGCTGGGTTCAAATTCAGACAAACACATATGCACCTATAAACACACACACACACACACACCTACCGCTCCCATTTCTGAGCTCATCTGGATGTCTGATGCCGTTCATTGACACATTCTCTTCCCGAGTCAAACAATCAGAGCGAGCACGCCCCACCCTCCACCACTGACCTGCAGCACGGGAAAGGTATGATAATTACAGCTAAACAATCCCGAGCTGCTCCAGCGACTTTGGCCAGTAAACTGTGGTGGAGTCTCCTGTAAACCCTCACTCCCCTAAGTGATTTCCTGGAAACTTCTAGACTGATCTCTGTGTTCGGCATAAACAGCGGCGCACTGAGGAAGTTACAACACTGGAGATGGAGGGCGAGAGAGATAGAGATAGAATGAGGGAGAGAGAGAGAGAGGGGCAGATATATAAACTGCTGCTGTGAACTTGAACATGATCTCACGTCCATAATCAGCCTCGGGTTCCGCAGCTCCCCGGCTCTCCGGCCGAGGAAGGTCTGAGCCGGCCAAGCGTGACTCTGAGAGAAGTACGGAGAGGTTAAGCCTCTCCTCTTCTCCTCCTCCCTCCTTCTCTCCCTCTCTCCCTCTGTCTCCTGACAGGAGCTGGGATGGTGGCCTGAGAATATCACAGACCTTTCCAAGCCCCCCCCCCCCCCCGCGCCTCACTACTCTTGTCGTTTCGCTCCTCCGCCTTCCTCTCCTCTTTGTCTGTTTCTCTGCTCCCTCCCTCAAAGATCTCCTCCCCATGCTCGTCCTCTTTCTCTCTCTCTCCCTTTCTCTCATCCCTCCCCCCCCCCCCCTGTCCTGCCTGTGAGGTAACAGTGTAATGAGTGGAGGTCTGGGGCTGGGCCTGCCTTGGTGTCTGCTGTAGCACGTCCCAGTTAGCCAAGCTCTCCTCCCTCCCTCCCTGCCACCCAGACCCCCCCCCCCCACACCTCCCCACCTCCCCAGACCAGACCTCCCCCCCAGACCTCCCCAAACCAGATCTCCCCCCCCCCCAGACCTCCCCACCTCCCCAGACCAGACCTCCCCCCCAGACCTCCCCACCTCCCCAGACCAGACCTCCCCCCCAGACCTCCCCACCTCCCCAGAGCAGATCTCCCCCCCCAGACCTCCCCACCTCCCCACACCTCCCCACCTCCCCAGACCAGATCTCCCCCCCAGACCTCCCCACCTCCCCACACCTCCCCAGACCAGACCTCCCCCCCCAGACCTCCCCACCTCCCCAGACCAGACCTCCCCCCAGACCTCCCCACCTCCCCAGAGCAGATCTCCCCCCCCAGACCTCCCCACCTCCCCAGACCAGATCTCCCCCCCAGACCTCCCCCTCTCCCCAGACCTCCCCACCTCCCCAGACCAGACGCTCGTCTCCCTCCGACCACCAGACTGTCCTCTTGGTCTAGTGGTAGATGCTTCTGCGTGCCGAGCGGCGTGACCCGGGTGTGATGGCCACCAGCTTTGCATCAGCAGACGACAGTTGGATGGCAGACGGACGGATCGGACGGAAACCTACCTGTTGAACTCGTAGATGTCTTCGATGTTACAGAAGAGGGTGCTGACTTCGTCTGGCTTCAGAGGCAGGTCTCCACAGTCTATGATACAACCCAGGTAGTCCTGGAGAGGGGGAGGACAGGGGGAGGAGAGAGAGACAGAGAGAGAGAGAGAGAGAGAGAGAGAGAGAGAGAGAGAGCATATAGTTATAATCTATCATCATCATATCATTGCCACAATATCCACATCCAAAAATCTTCAACATGCTATCACATTGCAGCTCATACAAGTAAAATTATCCTAAAGCTGTATATAAACTAACAAATGGTCAAATACTGTACACTTGCTGGCTCAAATCAGATAAATACGTTAATCAACCAGTGCTGTTACTCCTTTTCAAAGTGAAACTGACAAACGGAGAAACATAAACACAAAAACAGAAACATCACCTCCCCTCCCCCTAACATAGCCAAGTTAGTTCGCCCAGATTTTGATACGTAGCTGTCATTACTAATTTAATTGATCACAGAGGCCTTCTTCCTGAAATTGTAGTTGAGCTCTGCTCCAGCCCTAACTCTAAACATGCTGCCCAGCCCAAGAAAGCAAACCCCCAGATTAATACAGCAGCAGCGGCCTCGCTGTTACAATATTTATATTTTCTTTCTGTGCTTCGCACTATGACCTGGGAAATCGAGCCTTGCTCTCGTCTCATGAGAAAATGGATCATATATTCCCTTCAACAAACACCCTAAACATTCCCCAGACCCAACATCCTCAGGGCATGCTGCTCCTCAGAAGCCCAAAGGGGGGCTCTACTAGCCGGGGTAGGGTAAGGTAAGAAAGTAGGTGGCTTTGAAACGGGCCTGGCCCAGGCTAGCAAGTCTTATTTGTGCTAGCTGCATCTAGACAATGCTATGCAGTACATGTGTAGAGTTGCTAGCAAGCCTTATCTGTGCTAAATGTGTTTCTAACAAGGCTTATCCAGCTACAGTAGGTCTGCTATCTGTCAGCGCCATAAATCTCCTATGGAGTCAACAGGCTTCCTGAATCTTGGACCCAGTGCCCTACCAGCTAATCAGATAACACACACACCGGCCTCACTCCAGCAGACACAGTGAGAAAAGCTCCGGAGGTGAAGACGTCTGGCGTTGCTGTAGATACAGGCCATGTAAAGATGATCTGACTGACAAAATGACCAAATATCCAGTGAAAACAGGCTAGTGTATGGAGCAATGGGAGGCGCCCTTTATTTAGACCAGTGCCTTTGTCTGCGTCATGATACACCTTGGAAAACCCTGAGCAGAGATCCCAGGAGTAGAGAAACCCCAGTAGAACACCCCAGTAGAAAAAACACTGGATAGACCACATGATAAACCTTCAGGGGTTTGAGTTGACAGACACCGGACTAGCATGAATACACTAGCTAGGTCTGAGCTGTGAAGACCTAGCTAGGTCTCAGCTGGTGTGAAGACACTAGCTACGTAGGTCTCAGCTGGTGTGAAGACACTAGCTACGTAGGTCTCAGCTGGTGTGAAGACACTAGCTACGTAGGTCTCAGCTGGTGTGAAGGCACTAGCTACGTAGATTCTCAGCTGTGAAGACACTAGCTACGTAGGTCTCAGCTGGTGTGAAGACACTAGCTACGTAGGTCTCAGCTGTTGTGAAGACACTAGCTACGTAGGTCTCAGCTGGTGTGAAGACACTAACTAGGTCTGAGCTAGTGTAACGAGGAGGCAAAATTAGAGTAGTGAAACTCACTCCCCTTGTAAAGGAGGTGCTAACGACCCTGCCGAGTGGGATATCTCTCTTGGCAAAGTTGTTAGCACATCCGACTTGCGAGCGCAATGTCAAACGAACAAGTGACACAAACAACACAGCGAAATCAAGCATGAAGACACTGGCTAGGTCTGAGCTAGTATGAAGTCACTGGCTAGGGCCTCCCAAGCAAACAACTACATAGCCAGAGACCAGAATAAGAGCGACTGAACTTGAGTATAAAAATAAACTGTAAACAAATGAACGGAACAAGAGAGTGTGGGGGGCTGGAGACAGAGGGCTGGGAATCTAGAACACCCTCCCCATACACACACAAACACACACACACACGCCATCCTGACGAACGCTATAGGGTGCATTCCTGGAGGGAAAATGTAGAGCAACTTTTTTTTCCATAGTGTTTGTTGCCAAAGCCACCAAGGCTCTGGGGAAAGCAAATAGGCTGCGAATGTGTGTTTGTGTGTGTGTGTGTGTGTGTGTGTGTGTGTGTGTGTGTGTGAGTGTGTGTGTGTGTGTGTGTGTGTGTGTGTGTGTGTGTGTGTGTGTGTGTGTGTGTGTGTGTGTGAGAGTGTGTGTGTGTGTGTGTGTGTGAGTGTGTGTGTGTGTGTGTGTGTGTGTGTGTGTGTGTGTGTGTGTGTGTGTGTGCGTGCGGGCGTGTGTGCGTGTGTGTTTGCGTGCAGGCATGTGTGTGCGGGCGTGTGTGTGTGTGTTTGCGTGCAGGCATGTGTGTGTGTGTGTGTGTATTTGTTTAGCAAAACGAGGCGGAACATAAGGAGACTTTACCACATTCATCACCTT
>NC_140234.1:36394239-36396739 GCF_949987555.1 Borostomias antarcticus | reverse complement strand
TGTGTTAGAGACACAAGTTCATGTTACGAGCCCAGATAAGCCTGCCAGAGGAGTTTGGGAAATAGGTTAACAACGCAGGTGCCAGAATACTTGAACTCCGCTGAGGATACCCGCCCCCCCCCCCCCAGCCGGGTCAGTCTTACAGAAACACGGCGCGAGAACGGAACAGCAGGCGGGTCTGACAGAACAATCAACCACAAGTCCAACGGGACACCGGGCCAGAACAGAACACTTAGCCGGAATAGAACACCAGGCCAGAATAGAACACTTAGCCAGAACTGATCACTGGGCCAGGATTCCATCACGGCCGCCCAGGCCAGGAAACTATCAGAACCACTGGACTAATTTGAACCAGTTAGTCTGTGAGAAGACAGACGGACTCCACAGCCGAGTGAGTCTGTTTTCCTTTGAACACAAACCACAGAGCTCTCGCTACAGTAGCCTAGGAACTGCCACTCAGGAAGCCAGGGGTGTGGAGCTCAAGGGAGAACAAACATTTTTTGCATGTTTTTCACAGATTCGCTAGAAACAATTTGCCTATCAATCGCAGGTTGCCTGGCAACCTGCCACAGCACCTTAGTGCAGAAACACCCAAAGACCGAGGCCAGACAGGAAACGAAAAGCACAACTTCCTCTTTGGTGTGGATCTGACAGTTGATTGGATGGGATCCCAGTATGAGGTAGTGCAGGGTCAGGGCTGGGTTGGGGTGCGTTCAAATCTGCACAGCAACAGTCTTTTATCCACTGGTTGGTATCAGAGAGGTTTTGATTCATGTGAAAATATGCGACAAGATATACTTTCTACAAACTGGGTACCGTAGATGTGAGAGTTTGACTGACTGAGGTTTGACTGAAAACAAAAGAAAACCCAGTCAAACACAGGAGCCCTTCAGGCTGTCACGTGTGTTCAGTCTGAGCTGAGGACGTCTCCCTGTCTCAACTAAAACAATCTTAGGAGAGAACAGTCTCAGTGTGTGGGTTATGGTTTACCAAGCCTGACCAAAACCCTGAAATGTTCCTTTACTGAGGACAGACCAGGATGAAGACTGCTACTGTTCTGAGAGTAAATGTGGACCTGTCTGTCTGTCTGTCCTGACCCCTACCTGTCTGTCTGTCTGTCCTGACCCCTACCTGTCTGTCTGTCTGTCTGTCTGTCTGTCCTGACCCCTACCTGTCTGTCTGTCTGTCTGTCCTGACCCCTACCTGTCTGTCTGTCTGTCTGTCTGTCTGTCTGTCTGTCTGTCTGTCTGTCTGTCCTGACCCCTACCTGTCTGTCTGTCTGTCCTGACCCCTACCTGTCTGTCTGTCTGTCTGTCTGTCCTGACCCCTACCTGTCTGTCTGTCTGTCTGTCCTGACCCCTACCTGTCTGTCTGTCTGTCCTGACCCCTACCTGTCTGTCTGTCTGTCTGTCCTGACCCCTACCTGTCTGTCTGTCCTGACCCCTACCTGTCTGTCTGTCCTGACCCCTACCTGTCTGTCTGTCTGTCTGTCTGTCTGTCCTGACCCCTACCTGTCTGTCTGTCTGTCCTGACCCCTACCTGTCTGTCTGTCTGTCTGTCTGTCCTGACCCCTACCTGTCTGTCTGTCCTGACCCCTACCTGTCTGTCTGTCCTGACCCCTACCTGTCTGTCTGTCTGTCTGTCTGTCCTGACCCCTACCTGTCTGTCTGTCTGTCTGTCTGTCCTGACCCCTACCTGTCTGTCTGTCCTGACCCCTACCTGTCTGTCTGTCCTGACCCCTACCTGTCTGTCTGTCTGTCCGTCCTGACCCCTACCTGTCTGCCTGTCTGTCTGTCTGTCTGACTGTCCTGACCCCTACCTGTCTGTCTGTCTGTCTGTCTGTCTGTCTGTCCTGACCCCTACCTGTCTGTCTGTCTGTCTGTCTGTCTGTCCTGACCCCTACCTGTCTGTCTGTCTGTCTGTCTGTCTGTCCTGACCCTACCTGTCTGTCTGTCTGTCTGTCTGTCTGTCCTGACCCCTACCTGTCTGTCTGTCTGTCTGTCCTGACCCCTACCTGTCTGTCTGTCTGTCCTGACCCCTACCTGTCTGTCTGTCTGTCTGTCCTGACTCCTACCTGTCTGTCTGTCTGTCTGTCCTGACCCCTACCTGTCTGTCTGTCTGTCTGTCTGTCCTGATCCCTACCTGTCTGTCTGTCTGTCTGTCTGTCTCTCTGCCTGCCTGTCTTTCTTTCTTTCTTTTGTTCTTTCTTTCTTTCTTTCTTTCTTTCTTTCTTTCTTTCTTTCTTCCTTTCTTTCTTTCTGTCTGCCTGCCTGTCTGTCTGTCTGTCTGTCTGTCTGTCTGCCTGTCTGTCTGTCTGTCTGTCTGTCTGTCTTTCTGCTTGCCTGTCTATCTGTCTGTCTGTCTGTCTCTCTATCTCTCTATCTGTCTGTCTGCCTGTCTGGCTGTCTGGCTGTCTGCCAGTCTGCCTGTCTGCCTGTCTGTGTGTCTGTCTGTCTTCATATTTGTCTGTCTATATCTGTCTACCTGTGTGTCTCTATAG
>NC_140234.1:36386739-36389239 GCF_949987555.1 Borostomias antarcticus | reverse complement strand
CTCATCCAGCATACTTCTGCCATGTTTGACTGCGGCTTGTGTAAGCAGTCCAGCTCTTTGTTGGGAAAATATAGGGGGGGGGGGGGTGTGGTCGAAAAGGCTGCTTGGATGGGGTGAGGTGTGAGGGCAGCAGGGTGGGACATCTAAATACGGCGAGGCCCTCAAAATAGTTCCAGCTCAGCTCCCTCCCTCTCTAGGTCTCACCACTTCCCCCTCCTGCGTCGCTCT
The DNA here is from genome assembly GCF_949987555.1 of Borostomias antarcticus. NCBI lineage: Eukaryota > Metazoa > Chordata > Actinopteri > Stomiiformes > Stomiidae > Borostomias > Borostomias antarcticus. Next base: position 36,389,011 of record NC_140234.1, on the reverse strand, counting down.
CCTCATCGTGGCCTTGCTGCCTTGTCGCAGCCAACAGGCGCTCTTATTTTGGGCGCTCTCGCAGGCCTATTTTCATGAATAATCACATCCGCCAGTAGATTTTAACCCTCTGTCTCCCCTCCTGAACATTTGCTCAACACTGTGTTTATCCCTGCGGCCACAAACTATACAGTGGGGCACAGGGATCACAGAACAGGGGTGATGCTAGCTGTAACGAGCGCAGCCGTGTCAGACCGGCGGCCAGACACCAATGAGATGGGCGGTAATGCTACAGTAGCTCACCACTAAGCTGCAAACTCAGGGGCCGTCGCCCCGGGAGGCTAGCGACAGTGGGAGAAGTTCTCAGGAGAGATGAATATAGTTGATGGTTTTAGACTGAGATGCGATTAATACAATATACAGTATCTAACACGTGAATCTGCAAGAGACCTCCAAGTCCACTGACATTAAACACAAACTATCACAATTCACATTGACATTAAACACACACTATCACAATTCACATTCACATTAAACACACACTATTACAATTCACATTGACATTAAACACACACTATCACAATTCACAACGGAATTAGTTTCAATTTCATTCTGGTAACTTTGGTAACAGGTCTCTTTGCAAAAAAGGCAATTATGATTCTGATTGACCTGTAGATGTTGGGACACACACAAAGCACTCAGCCATCCAATGATGATCAGGTCTTAAGATGACAGAGTGAGCGTTGACCTCTGACCTTGGTTGCTGGTTTTTTTCTGTCTGCCACGGCCCGCCCCCTCAGGCATGATGCGATGATGTCACAGGAAGAGGAAGCCTGCAAGAGACAACCGACTAATCAGTGACATCTACCAATCAATCAATCAATCAGCCAATCAATCAATCAATCAATAAAACAGTAAATCAATCAATCAATCAATCAGTCAATCAATCAGCCAATAAATCAATAATTCAAAACACCAATCAATCATTAATTTACTCAATTCATTCAAATATTGACTAAATCAACAAATCCAGAGCCTTACGAATACGTCTCTGAGCCATTCGATCTATTCACTAAGACCTGAAAATATAAATCACGCCTTTAGCCTACATGTACATGTTTGTGCCATGACCAGCAACCAATGAAAAGAGACCTTCTCTTCTTCTGTCCTCCTAACGAGGACACAGAATCCATCACTGGCAGTGGAACCAGAGCATGACCATCTCTCTGTCTGCCGCTACAGTGGGTGGTCGCTCAATCACCACCCCCCGCTCAGCTGTCTCCGGCCTGGTATGAGCACACACACACACTCCACGCGGTGGTAGGTAGTCGCTCAATCTGGCCGGGGAGCTGGAGTGTCACAGTTAAAAGCCTCTCACACACAAAGGGGCGAATTCACTAAAGGATTGCGCAGCTTTTCCTGACGCAAAGCCTGTGCAAATAAGTCAAAAATTATGTTTGCTATTCACAAAGCCCTCGCAAAGGGTGAAATACGGTGTTAACTGCGTTGCGTTCGTCATTGCGTTGCTCTGCGCCGGTGTTATTAGCTCATATTTAAATTAGGTAATATGGGCGGAGTATGTTCCCCTTTCTATGCAAATGAACATTATTGCAAAACCCGCCCAATTCACAAACATCGGCGCAAATTGCCTCACGCAGTTAAAGTGAAATTAATACCGTTTTCAGAAACGTGGTGGTATTTAAGCGCAAGGGTGTGTCGCGGCCAGCCTGTCCGCTGATCATGGCAGCAGTGATTGTTGCGAGGCGAAGGCATCGCAATGCCAGGCATGTTGTTCATGAGAGAATATTTAGAAGAAGGTCACTTTTTGATTTAACACTAGAACCACCGCGGTAACTGTTTGGACACCAGAGCGCGCAGCTCTTCAGCCAACTGGAGGATGAAGTCGCGTCTGGGGAGGCTCAGTTGACTATGCGTCTCTCCACCCGTCCCCAGCGAGTCCAAGCTCCCCCAATGAATATAATAGCCTACATAGCACGAAACTGTGCGTATAATAGTCTATACGCGAAACTGCGCATTCCCTATAGCTGTTCATTGAACGGCTGGGGGCCGATATAGTTATAAATAAATAAATAAAAACATAGCCTACACAATATTTGTTTTATTTGAATGGTCTTGAAAATATTTTGCTTTTGTATCATAGGTGACGGCAGGTATCATCTTCAGCCATGGATGATGACTCCCGTGCGTAATCCTTCCAACGTTGGAGAGGCGGCGTACAACTGGGCTCACATCAGGACGCGCGGTGTGATTGAGTGCACATTTGGAATCCTGA
>NC_140234.1:36379239-36381739 GCF_949987555.1 Borostomias antarcticus | reverse complement strand
CTGGCTCCGTCGCTTGTTTGCTGCGAGATTCCTGGGCTGCAGAAACAGGCATGTGGTCAGGACTGCACCCCCCCCCGAACTAACCACCTCCCAACTGCAGCTTTCAGATATTGTTTGTCTGTGGAGGCCGGGATGGGGGGGGGGGGGGTGCAAGTTGTATTCTGAAACAGAGAGTGAGTGAGTGAGTGAGTGAGTGAGTGAGTGAGTGAGTGAGTGAGTGAGTGAGTGAGTGAACGAGTGAGTGAGTGAGTGAGTGAGTGAGTGAGTGAGTGAGTGAGTGAACGAGTGAGTGAGTGAGTGAGTGAGTGAGTGAGTGAGTGAGTGAGTGAGTGAGTGAAAGGGGAGAGAGGGAAAGAGGGAGAAAGAATGAGTGAGGGAGAAAGATAAAGAAAGAGGACGGGAGGAAGAGAAGGTGGAGACAGTCCAGTGTGTGGTTAACCAGCTCTGAGGTTCCCGTGAGGTTAGAGAGAGACTCTCTCCCCCCCACAGCAGCCCTGCACTCCCCTCTCAACACACACACACACACACACACTGTACTGTTGGCATTGCTGTGTTCCCTAGCGCGCTGGAAGTTTTATCATAATGAGGGATAGGCAGAAAGAGGAGGCCTGTCATTTGGCCAATTCTACCATTCCAGGCCCATCTTTCAGCTTGCCGCTCCAGGTGCAACTGTGTGTGTGTGTGTGTGTGTGTGTGTGTGTGTGTGTGTGTGTGTGTGTGTGTGTGTGTGTGTGTGTGTGTGTCGTGTATCCAGGTGCATCCGCACATTGCTTCACATCCGCATGGCTGACCGACAACCGATGGACACACACCAAACCTCTCACTGACAGAACCTGAACTAGGCATGGAACAGCTGGACAGCTGTGTGTGTGCGTGTGTGTGCATATATGCGTGTGAGTGCGTGCGTGCATGTGTTTGAGTGAGTGTGTGTGTTTGTGTAATTGTATGTCTAGGTGTTTGTGAGTGTATGAGTGTATGTGTGTGTGTGTGTGTGTGTGTGTGTAACTGCATGTCTAGTTGTGTGTGTGTGTGTGTATGTAATTGCATGTCTAGGTGTTTGGTTGTGTGTGTGTGTGTGTGTGTGTGTGTGTGTGTGTGTGTGTGTGTGTGTGTGTGTGTATGTGTGTGCAGTCCCAGTGACGGATATATTTTTTGTCATAAAAACGTTTCTATAAACATCCCCTGAACCGAGATCATTACTGCCATATAAAACCCATTATGGAATAAGTACAGATCTGAACCAGAGAGCTAAGCGGACCTGATCAGAACCACCAGCGGTCTGGTTAAACCCAGACCATAAACCAATAACACAATCAGTTAGTGTTCCCCTCCTCTTGTGTGATAGTTCTGTTTGTCAGATGGACTGAGTTGTTTTGTTCTTCTCTCCAGTATAGCTGTCATCCTGTTGCTTGAAGTATGCGACCCCAGGCATGCATCCATTAGAACTGCAGGGCGGGGAAGTATGCGACACCAGGCATGCATCCATTAGAACTGCAGGGCGGGGAAGTATGCGACCCCAGGCATGCATCCATGAGAACTGCAGGGCGGAGAAGTATGCGACCCCAGGCATGCATCCATGAGAACTGCAGGGCGGGGAAGTATGCGACCCCAGGCATGCATCCATGTGAACTGCAGGGCGGAGAAGTATGCGACCCCAGGCATGCATCCATGAGAACTGCAGGGCGGAGAAGTATGCGACCCCAGGCATGCATCCATGAGAACTGCAGGGCGGGGAAGTATGCGACCCCAGGCATGCATCCATGAGAACTGCAGGGCGGAGAAGTATGCGACCCCAGGCATGCATCCATGTGAACTGCAGGGCGGGGAAGTATGCGACCCCAGGCATGCATCCATGAGAACTGCAGGGCGGGGAAGTATGCGACCCCAGGCATGCATCCATGAGAACTGCAGGGCGGGGAAGTATGCGACCCCAGGCATGCATCCATGAGAACTGAAGCGCGGGCCAACAGTAACCGGAGACTGATGTTCACGGTTCTGTCGTTCACAAACTTGGCACTCAGGAGAGAGAGTCGCACGGACACACACGCACGCACACGCACGCACACACGCATTTCACAAGGGAGATGTTGGATTAGACAGCATTTGCAGACTACAGTAGAGTAGGGCTGCACGATTATGACAAAAAATAATAATTGTGATTATTTTGCCTGATATTGTAAATGTGATTATTAATTGTGATTAATATTTCACATTTAAAATGTTTTTTGTGGTGCCACTTTCAAAAACAACAAACAACAAAAATGAGCTAGATGTCTGCTGTCTACCTGCTATCTGTCTGTCAGTGAGATTGTTCCCAGCATGCTGAGCGGGAGCGCATGTGATTGGTAAGGCAGCGTGAACGCCCATGATTCCTCTGCGTTTCCCCAGAACACTCAATGCAAAATTGAATTCACATGAATTGTGGCATTTTGCGATTAGTTAGGGTTAGGGTTAGATTACATTACATTACTGTCATTTAGCAGATGCTTGTGTCCAAAGT
>NC_140234.1:36372988-36379039 GCF_949987555.1 Borostomias antarcticus | reverse complement strand
TAGTGTAGGCTACATCAACACTACTGCACTGTATAGGCGTAGTTGAGTGGAATGACAACCATTCAAGAATTCAGACCAACAGACTTTTCCTAAACACTGTTAACACTTTATCTGATCATAAATCTGAATATGGTCGCCTATGGTGCATGTCATTCGGCGACTTGAAAGAATAGTATATAAAACAATATTGCCATTTGATTAAAATAAATAACAAACAACGTCAACGTACCTTTACAGTGTGTGGAGAGGAGACATGAAAATATGTCCCTCTCGGTATCAGCGCTCGTCTTCCGACTCCGATAATAAACTCCCTTGGACTCGAACTGTACTTTGCCACTATTCTGTTGATTTATCGCGCAGTCTGGACGCATTTGCCTGAGTGAGCGCTTCCCTGACAGGGTAAAAAAACTTTTCCCTCAGATTTCGCCGCGCCGCACACACACACAGAGTTAGAAACAAGAAGAGATTTCTACCCTTGATCATCCACCTCTTGGCACACGGAGCGCTGGGCGCGCGGAACCATCCCCTTTGGCTTGAATCACTCTTTCATCATGATCGTCCTCAGAGTAACGGTCTCACATCATCGCACTGGGCGTCAGCAATTCTTAGACAATGTGAACGAGCTATCAGCAGTCCAGCCTGGACCCGACAGACTAGTCATACGTCCACTCAATAATGACCTCCGCGGGGGGAGGGTGTGTGTGTAGAGAGGGGGTCCGCCGGTCGCCAAAAACTCAGAGCGCAAGAGAACGGGATAGCCTACTTTTTTTCACAAGGGAAACGACGTGGATTTGGGCTACTTTCGACACAGCTGCATGGCGCTGAATTTACTAAACTTCGAGGAAAAACGTCCTCAGAGCTTTCAAAAAGAAAGAATGTCGTTTGTTCTCCTCTTGGGGAAAAAAATAGATGAGCGCGCGTTTACGGTCAATGCCTGGATCGAGTGACAGGCACGAACAGATGTGAGGGCGGGTGAACGGAGTGTTTCGTCGCTGACACTGACAGGGAGGGAATGTGTGTCCCATTTCAGACAAGACGACTCCCTGAACTTCCTCAAAAGAGGTGAACTACAGTGTTATATGACGATTTGTCAGCTAGTGTGTTCGAGAAATGACAAACGTCCCCAACTCATACAATGTCTAGCAACGTCACGTCCCAACTCAACCTATGTCTAAAATGCAAAATGTTTGTGTTTTTCTTATTATTTTCTCGAGTCTCGTGTCATTATCAGCAGAATGAAAGGATAGATTCGTGACCCGAGTCAGTGCTCGGGGCACCAAATATTTCATATTTGTCAGGGTGTTTTGTTGCGAGCAATTGGGCGTAAAATGGTCTCGGCGCGCGAATGATGGATGCCCGCTTTAACTCAGCCGAGTCGCTGGACTTCACCCCCTGTCTTCCACGATTTTGAAACCGACAAATATGGTAGTAACTAACTATCCCAGGGGGCACTGATAGTTCAGAGCCCAAACACACGCACCCCACTGTGAAAGCTCACAATTTGTCTAGTGACTTATCGGTGCGTCACCGACATTAAGCCGTTAACGCTATGGGCAGTCACGTGTAGGCTAACACGGTCTGAGTCAGTCACGGTTCAGACGCAGCGAGCCAAACGGAGGTGAAACTCCGTGAGTATCTCCCAGTCACACCGGGGGCTCCCAGTGTCGTCTGGTCCACACACACACATCTGGATTGTAGCTAACACCAATAACACCGCGGGTAAACAGCGGTTGTCTGGGACACCGCAGGAGGAGACCCGATAGGGGGATTCACCTTGTAAACATCAGGAGAAGATTGAAGACAGAAACGTGTCTGTCTACTGCAGGAACCCATCATTCTTTGTTCATCACACATCATACTCACTTTATTTGTCCTGATCTGACTGGCCGACCGTGTTCTCTTCAGTTCAGTCAGTAGCGTGCAGCTATGCGGCACAGCACCGCATATTTGTTGTATTGCAGCTCCTGCATGTCTGTGTCTGTTTATCTGTTTGTCTGCATGTCTGCCTATCTATCTGTCTGTCTGTCTGTCTGTCTGTCTGTCTGTCTGTCTGTCTGTCTGTCTGTCTGTCTGTCTGTCTGTCTGTCTGTCTGCCTGTCTGTCTGCCAGCCTATCTGTCTGTCTGCCTGCCTGCCTGTCTGTCTGCCTGAGCTCCAGCAGGCCAGGTGAGAGAGGGAGGTCCGGCAACACAGGTGTCTAAAACAAATACGCACGCACAGAGACAGACTGCCAGGAAACACACACTGACCAACACAGACACACACACACACAACTCTCACTCACTGACAGACACAAATACACACGCACACACACACACACACACACACACACACACTTACTGTACAAAGCACCACCGCTTAGGGCAACAGCGAGGAGAGTGAAAGGGCATGATGACCGTGTGTGTGTTTTTGTGTGTGCATGTGGGTGGGTGTGGGTGTGCGAGCGGAGGAGGGGGGGGGGGGTGAGACATTCCAAGGGCACATCTGATCCTGACCCCAGCACAAACAAACAGCCTCCCTTTGAAAGGCCGTGGGGTAGACTGGACTGGACTGGAGTGTAGTTTACCAGCCTGCCCAGGCCAGGAGTTTACCCTGGGAGGATAAACACAAACGTCACATTAGCACCATTCATCTTAGACTTTTGTTCCAGTGTGAGAAATTCTTGGCTCTTTTCTCTCAAGTTAGCTGTCCTTTTAAATCAGGATCCGTGGACATGGGAGACTGAATACTTGGGTTAAGGGTCTGTCAAATGATTGTGGATAAGTTTGTTTTCCACTTGAGCATATTTCTGAGTGCCGCCGTACAGTATCTCAGGCCTATGATGACACATTCTTCTACAATCTGTTGAATCATCATAAACATTTGATTTACCAGAGCAGCATTTACAGGACGACCAGACCTCTTTTCCTGGCTAATAACTGGCTTCAGTCAACATGGATCTGTTTCTAATACTGTTCCATCTGCAGAATTTCACTGATTAACCTGGACCCTGGCCTGGCCTGGCCTGGTCTGGTCTGGCCTGGCCTGGTCTGGTCTGGCCTGGTCTGGTCTGGTCTGGTCTGGTCTGGCCTGGTCTGGTCTGGTCTGGTCTTAGGGAGCCAGATGGAATTCTACAGCACCAGAAGGAAATCTGTCGCCTCAGCTGCAAACTCTGAAGTGATCCCACAGAGCAGAACATTCCAGAGCTAGAATGCAGCTGGACAGTTAGAATGCCCTGCGATGCCTTTCTCCTCTCCAGACCGGCCCAGACCCAGAGTCCTGGGCAGAGACAGGAAGCCGGGAGGAAGCTGGAGGTCAGAGGTCATTGACAGATGTCTGTGAAAGGGGCGTGGTGGTGGTTTGGGGGGAGGGCAGAAATGGGGTCAGTGTGTCAGTCAAGACATAGACTCCATGAGTCAGTCTCTTAAGTGCTGCGCTCAACTAGAGATTGAAGATATTTGTCCAGATTTTGTCACTTAAAGTGGGTGGTAACAGTTTGAGAGATTGAAAAATACCTGCATTGCAGAACCAACCCAACGTCTTTAGGGCTGTCCTTCCTAATGGGGCGGTGAATGTTCTGTTTTGTTTTGACTCTCCACTCCAGTGTGTTTGGAGGACATACTTTCTGGTAAGGTGGGTTTTTCACCCTACTGGAGATAGGCAGTGGTTCTGATTGGTGGCGTCAGTTTTCGGCAACGATTTTCAACGGAGATGTCTCCAGACTTTCGGAGGCGGAGATCTCAAAGGTCTGGCATTGCCTGACTAGTCAAGACGAGGCTTTAAAGACCCCAAGAGTCAGAGTTTCCAGAGGATTCCTCAGTACACCTCAGTCTAAGCCAGGGAAAGGGGGGGAGGGGGGGGGGCAAACGATAGTGGACAAGATGTGTTTTCCTTGTTTCAGCGTCTTCCTCCAGGCCCCCCGCCTGCTGGGGAGCTCATTAGGGGCAACGGAGGGGAGGAGGACTTGTGCCGCGAGCTGCAGGACCCTACCGGAGGTAGCGGAGGTGGTTTGGAGATGCCCCGCCCCAGAGACCACCGGGAGCTCAAACGGTGGGCCTTAAACGACAAGGAAGATGTCCTCTTTGTCTAAGGTTAGACACTTGGGCAGCAGTGCTAGTGCTGGAGACCCAGGTTGGAAAGTCGGTCACAAACACGTGTTCTCAAAGTTGTTACTGTCTCAAAGTTTTGAACCAGGATGCAGAGCGGGTCAGATGGAGACTGAGGTGGAGAGGCATCTCTGGCCTGGTGTGTGTTAGAATATCCGTCATTCCAGTAGGCTTAAGTATCGCTGGCCTGGCCAACCACTATTGCCTGGATAAACCACAAGCCACAGAGCCGCGGGGAGAGAAATACACACACACACACTCACAAACACATAGCACACGCATGCACACGCACACAAACACAGATGCACGCATGCACACACACACACTCTCCATCACACTCTCTTTTTCATGCACACACCACAAGCACACATAGTATTACTCATACACACACACACACACCTCACAGCTGGCAGTGTTTGAGGCAGTAGATCTGGAGCAGGACTGAGCCAAGCCACACACGGGCCTGGTTGACCCAGATATGCAGAGTGGTCTCTGGCCCTCCAACGGCCCTGCAGACCTCACCACCAGCTCCACCGGACGGTGTGTGTCTGTGTGTGTGTGTGTGTGTGTGTGTGTGTGTGTGTGTGTGTGTGTGTGTGTGTGTGTGTGTGTGTGTGTGTGTGTGTGTGTGTGTGAGAGAGAGAGAGAGATAATGAGGGAGAGAAGAGAGAAGGAAAAAGAGTGAAAAAACAGAGTGAGAGAGAAAGAGAAAGTGTGAGAGAAGGAGAGAGAGAGAGCGTCTGAGAGTCGAGTTACTGTTAACTACCTGGGCCTGGTCGTTGGCGCTGACCACACATGTTTAACAACGCAGAACTCTGTCCCACTGTGACTTTGAGTGGCAGCAGACCTCATGCCGCCGGCTGTAACTGCCCTGAGGAAAATACACAGCATCCAAACCAAACTACTTGCAAACTCCCGTCCAACACTGACGTCCAATACTCGCGCCCGATTTTGGTTGCGCAGGCTAATTATACAGTACCAACGGAACAGCTACAAAAGTGCCAACTCTGAGGTCAATCAAAACACACCTCAAATACTTTCCCAGCTACGTTTGCGTATTTGATCTGGTCTAGTGTAAGCCGTCTACAGTTTATGACCAAGGTCTGCTCAGATCCAAAACCCAACCTCAAACTGTGAGTGTGGAGCCCAGCCTACCCAAAGATGCCCTCAGGTCACAGCTGTACCCTGTGATTCCAGACACACCCACACCTCCCATCACAGGTGAGGTCATCGCTGCCTGGCAAGTCAGGGATTGGCTGGTTTGACTAATCGCCCTGTCACACACCTGCCGTGGTTACCGTGACAACACACACTCAAGCAAAACATAAAGGGTGAAGATGCAGGTGCTCATCTTGAACTATGAAATATTTACCCCACCCCGCACCTACCTCCTCCCTCCCTTCCTCCCTCCCTTGACCTCACCCTCTGTCCCTCTATCCCTCTCATGGTCATCTAGGGTCAGCTGTATGTCTCAACCCCCAGTGGTTCTGGTTGGGATGCAGGACAGCCAGCTGATCCTCGATCTGTGCCAACAGGATCTTCCTAGAGTTGCACAAACAGTAAAACAGAGTGCAGCCATGTTGGCTCAAGTTGAAGCTCCCAGCTGTGGGGAGGGACTCAAAATCAAAATGGCAGCCAAGCATCTCTAGGAGGACGAGGCGGAGGAGGAGGAGGAGGAGGTAGAGCAAGGATGGTGTTGAAGTCACCTGGATGAGTCAGGGCATGCGTGCTACAGAGTATGCACACAAGCACACACACACACATACACACACAGACACTCTCACACATTCACGCAAAGCTGGCAGTCAAGTAGCTTTGGGGCTCTTTCTCCGTGGGGTAAATGACAGGGCTTGCACAGAGGGGTGGTAGTTAGGCAGATATTTTGAGATTTTGAGGGGGGTGTCGTGTAATTTGGCGTTCCCCCATTTGTCATCTCCAACAGCCAGTGACGCAACGCTGCTGCTGTG
>NC_140234.1:36300488-36367988 GCF_949987555.1 Borostomias antarcticus | reverse complement strand
TCAGGGATAACAATCAAGGAACGACGTACAGGTGTGCAACAAGACATAACGAGACACAGGTGCAGACAATCACCCAAACAAGGACATGGAGGGATTCCAACAAGACACCAACACAAGGACAGAGGAACTAGGACATAAGGGAAGGGAACAGGGAACAAGGCTGGGACTGGGAATGGGACTGGGCAGAAAACTAGAGGGGGGAGCTAGAGGGCCAGGAGTGGAGGGACAGGAGTGACGTGGGACTAGTGAGGGGACAGGTGTCTAGAGCTGGGGCTGGGAGGACACAAACCAACATAGAAGACAAGACAACGAACACAAGACCAAACACACAAGGAGGCAGAACAAAACCAAGTAACCATATGACCAACGTGTACAAATGTCTCTGGGGGTAGTGCAGGGGCAGTCACTGGGAGGGGAGGTGCTCAGGGTCCAGGAGGGTCCAGGGGGCACAGGAGCTCAGGGTCAGGGATCCAGGCCGGGAGCAGGGGGTGAGCAGGGCAAACTGAGGGTCCAGGGCAGGGGCGAGGGTCTGGACCGGGAGCAGGGGGCGAGCCGGGGTGGACCCGGCCGGAACCATAACAGTCACTAACACCATACAGTACTTAAAATGGTCACTAACACCGTACCTAACATAATCACTAATACCGTACCTAACATGGTCACTAACGCCGCACCTAACATGGTCACTAACACCGTACCTAACATGGTCACTAACACCGTACCTAACATGGTCACTAACACCGTACCTAACATGGTCACTAACACCGTACCTAATATGGTCACTAACACCGTACCTAACATGGTCACCTGTCTGAGCTGAGGAACAATGATCAGTATTTCCCTCTCTGATCTAACCGGTCAAAACTAGAGCTCCAGTCGTACAGTAAAGACAACTGGAACACATCCAGGTGTTTTCATGACAGCTAAAACGCACCTGTTGAAAACAACAGTTGCTTTAAGGAGAAACACAGCTGACTCTTGCGTAACTATAATTGCTGAAGAATCTCCTAGGATTTCAGTCATTTATGACATCTACATCTAGGTTGGTCGCTGATCGCAATATTGTTTCACATTGCTGTATCTCTCCCCAGGAGTTAGTCACTATCACATCTCCCCCGTTACCCATAACCCACCCTGCCCCACGGCCTCGTCACCATGGTGACCTCTCCCAGGATAATGATAGAGCGGCGGGTTCTCACGCCCCCCTACAGGTAAAATCAGGCAGCCACACTCTGATTGGCTAGGATCAGACAGGCTCGATAGAACTTGGTGGCTTGTAATTATGACAGGCAGATTACAAAGCGCTGTCTAACCCTGCATAATGTGTGTGTGTGAGTGTGTGTGTGTCTCCGGAGAGGCTGTCTACGTCTGAGTCTGTCTGTCTGACTGGGGCGTGAGTGACATCTGATCATGTAGCAGAGGTGGTTCGATGACTACTCTTGCTTGAGTATTAACCCAGTCTGAGACCAGACCCTTCATGGGAGAAACCTGGGCTCAAAGTATTCAGAAGGAGGGGAGAGATGGAAGGAGAGGAGAAGAGAGGGAGAGAGGCAAGGAGAGGTGGTAATACTTTTTATGCCAGTGTTTCATAGCCCTAATTTCATCCCATCACGTTGTTACATGCTAAACTATTAGCACACAGCCAGAGGCGACAACGTGCCAGTTGTACAAACAACACCTTGCAGGTCTACAACTCTCTCAGTCAACATTAAACACTGCTGCAGATTATTAACTGCATATTTGAATGGCCACCAAAACATAAACGCTGATCATATCTTTCAACAACAAAATAGGGGATGTGTGTTGCCAGGAATTCTGAGTTGTTTTGCCTTTCTGTGAGGAGCTGAAACGAGTGAAAGTTTATGACATTGAACTGAAGACTTTCCCCCCTGAGGTAAATCCTCACTCTTGTAGTCATGAAGAGAATTAACTGCCAATAAAGTTGTACAATACCACACACAGAATTGGCCTCCGTGACTGATACTGTACCTCACACACACACACTTCACCTGGCACTGGTCCGCCGTAGACACCGAATTCTGATTGGTTTATTGTCCTCACCGAAGGGTAGATATTAGTCATGATTGATCATTAGGTAACAATGGGATATAAACCCAAAGGGTTTCAGTATCAGACCACCTCTGAGGAGCCAGTCTCAGACAGTGGGTTCAAAGTTATACCATCAAGGTGACGTGTGCCAACAAAAAGAAGGTTGGGCAATTATCTTTTATTACATAACATCAACACCCTCCTCACTCTCACTTTATGTTGCCTTACATACACACACATGCACACACACACACACACATGAACACGTGTAGACGCGCACACACACACACACACACACACACACACACACACAGACACACACTAAGTAAAAATGATCAGTGAAAACATTAGTCTGAGTCTGGGAGATAAGGATGGAGGGGGTGGGGGTCTAGCTACGCCTCTGTCTCTTAAATCATCAAACTCAACTATTTTCCATTTCTTGATGGTTTAATAATTCTCAAGGCTGCTTTTTATAAAGGCTCCAGTTCACTCAGAACCCTGACCCCTCCTCTCTCTCTCTCTCTCTGTTTATCCTTTTTAAGGCGACGGGACAGGGCCAGCTCTCTGAAATGCCACCAGACATGCCATTTATAGGCACGGGGACTCAGTTGGGAAGGAATGAGGGAGCGGGCGGAAGGAGGGAAGGAGGGGGAAGTGGAGGGAGGGGAAAACGGAGAGGTGGAGGTCGGTTGGTGTCGTGGGAACGGGGAGTCTGGAGGGAGAACCCCCGCCGACGCCACCCCCCCCCAAACACATACACCCTTCACGATCCACAACTGCTTTCAATTTTAGACGGGGGTCACTCACATTTCAGTCCTTCTCCTCCGAGATATCAGCCCCCCCTCCCTCCCATGCCCCGCCCCTCCACTAAGCCCCTCCCCCACACAGGAGAGCCAAAGATATGACATCATTCTCCAGTTATTCTCACCATACTCCTTTTGTTTCCTCTCCTCTCTTCTCTCGTTCACTCCCTTTGTTCTTCTCTTTACCTTTTTCTTTCCCTCTGTCTGTCTCTCCTCCTTCCATCTCTACGTCTCTCTCTCTCCTCCTTCCATCTCTATGTCGGTCTCTCTCTCTCGTCTGTGCCTGGTCTGTGTCTCAGCTGGTCTCTGTGGCTAGTGGTGGGGTTCAGGTCTCTCTCACCAGGCTGCTAAAGATGTGCTGATGGGAGAGGGAGAGAGAGAGAGAGGGAGGGAGAGAGAGAGGGAGGGAGAGGGAGGAGAGGGGGAGAGGGAGGAGGGGGGAGAGAGAAGAGGGGGGGAGGGAGAAGGAGAGGGGGGAGAGGGAGAGAGGGAGGGGGGGGGATGCACCCGAGGTGAGAGACACGTCCTCAGGGAGATAATTCCATCCCCTCCACTCCTCCCCTCCTAAAGGTCACAGCGTGGGTGTGTGTGTGTGTGTGTGTCCCACTAAACCCCCTAAGGAGAGAGGGTCTGCCAGGAGGCAAGTGACGACAGACTGAGGTGGTCCTGGGCATGCACGGAACCTAAACACACACACACACACACACACACTGGAATGTAGAGCATCCCTCAAATCTGTCAGGCAGCTGGCCGGGGGGGTGGGGGTGGGGGTGGTAGGAAGGTGAGGTAGAAGAGGAGAAAGTCAGGGGTGTAAAGCAGAGTTTGGGGAGGGAGGAGAAGAGATGGAGGCGGGCGCTGAGGCAGGAGAGGAGAGGGGGAGGACCGGGGGAGGGAGGGGTGAGGAGGTGTCACGCTAAATAAGCCCAATTACAGCAGAACTGGATGGAAACCAGATGACCACAGACCCTGACAACACTCAAAGGTTAAGAAGGCCAAACACACACACACACAACCATACATGCACACAACCATACGCTAAACACAGAGGCTAATAAGGCCAAGCAACACACACACACACACACAACCACACACTTAACACATACAGGTTAATAACGCCAAGCAACACACACACACTTAACACATAGAGGTGAACAAGGTGCACACACACACACACACACAAACTGGCTGGTACCAGGTGTCTCAGAGCAGACTGGCTGGTACCAGGTGTCTCAGAGCAGACTGGCTGGTACCAGGTGTCTCAGAGCAGACTGGCTGGTACGAGATGTGTCTCAGAGCAGACTGGCTGGTACCAGGTGTCTCAGAGCAGACTGGCTGGTACGAGATGTGTCTCAGAGCAGACTGGCTGGTACCAGGTGAGTCTCAGAGCGCTATGGCATAGTTGTTCTTTTCCTCCTCAGACTACGTTCTGTACGTCATCTATCACACCATAATGCTATTACCTAAAGTACAGTACTCCTCTCTACAATGTGTCTATATCTGCCCTTCATCTGTCCCTCTCTCCTCCCTCTCTCCTCCCTCTCTCCTCCCTCCATCCCTCTCTGCTCTTCTCTGACGGGACACAAATGGAATGATGGTTGGCTGCTATGACCCCTCAGTTTTCACTGTTTAAGGAAAGCATTGTGTCAGAATCTCATTGACTTATAGCAGGCCTGCGGTGTGTGTGTGTGTGTGTGTGTGGGAGGAGGAGGAGGGAGCTGACATGGCTGGGATATGAGCTAACCATTCTGTCTTTTGGGCCTAATTTTAGTGTTGTTGGTTGTTGGTATGACAACGACGGTCTAAAAGTGAGCTCCACGGACACGACGCGGCCTCCAGGAGTCCAGCTGGAACCATTCAGCCCTCTCGGCACATACGGGGAACCCTGGGAGGGTTCTAGGTGAACGGAACCCTTCCCAGACAGACGCTACAAAACAGCACTAACATCATCATCATGGTGGGAAACCATTCAGAAACAGATATTGAAGGAACGGTGTAAGACATAATCACAATGTGCTGTTGTTTATCTATACCAGTCAACACAAATAGCAAGTTCCCAGATCTTAAAACAGTAGTCGGGTTCATTCATTCCCATATACTGCATGCAGTAAGTTTACCCTCAATGGGAAGGTCCCTGGTTTGACCTGAGGTCAACTCTGCCCTCTAGTGGTGAGAAGATATAAAAATGCCTCTATGCATTCTGTTTGGCAATGTCTGAGAGCATCATAAAAGAAGTTCCAGTTTATTTTATTGTATAAACACATTCAGGAGTTATTAAAGCGGCCTGGTTGATTTTGTGCATATCTGTCAGTTAATCAATCTTTCATAGGATTACAGTTACACAACACCACAGACCGAACATTGCTCGTGTTGCGTATGGAAGACTCAGTAGTATTCACTATTAGTGCAAATACAGGGTTAGGGTTAGGGTTAACCCTAAAACTAGGGTACAATCACCCATAGGGCTACTGTAGAGTAGGCCTATTAAAACTGGAGTGAGAAATCACCTTCACCTAATTATTATACGATATATTGCCATGGTGTGCCTTTAAAAGTGTAAAAACAACTACAGTATGAATTAAAACAGCAGTCTCCTTTTAAACATTAGAGAAAAAAATAGCAAAAATAACATAACAATAACAGTGAACATGCTGCATAAACCTCTCATTTTGACGTTCACAGAATATTTCTAAACCTGCATGCATTTCAATACGTTTGATATACAGAGGAGGAAACACAATAACAAGAACAACAGAAACCCATTTAAGCTAGCTCTGATAACTGTCAGACTAGCCAGCCATTCCACGTCCAGGATTGGAGCCGCGGGGTTGCCAGTTGCTTCCTTTCAAATGGGGAGTGGCATGGAACCCGAGCAACTGCAGGCCCCTGGAGCCTCTATGGGGTCTGGGGCCTCTCCTCAGGCCCTGGCCACCTGGGGGCTCTGCTCCTCGGGCAGCTCCATGGAGGACTGCTCCTCCGGCAGGAGCTCCTCCTTGTCGCTGACGGAGACAGCCCTCGGGCGCTGGGCGCGGCGCGTGGAGACGAGGATCAGAGCGGCCAGCAGCAGGACAGAGATGGCCGCCAGCGTTGCCACCAGGAAGAAGGCTGGGGATGGGAGGGTGGGTAAGAGGTCAAGGGCATGATCAAGGTCATCTTTATTAACTCAGAGGGGAGAGGCTTTTGCATAGGGATAAAAAAACAAAAAAACATTGTCGCATAAATAGGTGACAGGGAACAAAGGGAGAGGACTCGCGGAGGACAAGACGGTCGAGGACGTCGTCGAGAGCGCCGCCAGCTCACCTGGTGTCCAGCGACGCCGGCGGTTGCGGTTCCCGTGCTCATCGAAGCGACCTGAGGAGAGGATATTAGAGATCAGTGAACAGGACATCATCTAGATGTCCCAACCCCGCCCCTCCACCTCCCCTATACCCCCCCCCCCCCCCACGCCTCCCCGGTACCGCCAAGCCCCCCCCTTACCCTGCTCCCCGGTACACCGGGCCATGCACTCCTCCGCGGAGCCGTAGCGATTCCCGTTGCCCTTGCAGCCCCCGTAGGTGAAGGGGTGGCAGGAGCCGGTGTCGGGGTTGAAGTGGTACATGGTGAAGGAGGCGCGACACGGCCCTGGGTCCGAGCGCACCACGCAGGCCTCTGCACGAGAGAGGACCGTGGTCAGGACAGGGCGCGATGGAATGTGATGGGACGTCCAAAAATATGCTAGAGCGCGCAGGAACATGCAAGAACATGGGGAAGAACATCTCTAGGGGCTTATTTGCATGGCCTATCAAGTTACCTTCATAGTCTTCGTCTTTGGTCTTGTCGTCATCAGAGGCCTTTTTGGAGGAGGGGTGGGCTTTCACTGGAGAGAGGGAGAGAGAGAGAGAGAGAGAGAGATCAGTGAGGAGGAGGTAGAAATGGGGGGGGGGGGGGGGGAAGACGGGTGAGGGTAGACGGGAGGGCGTGCAGGGGAGAGTGAGTGGACACAGAGAGTGACAGGGGAAGTGAAGGAGTGAAAGAGAGAGAGTGAGGGAGAGAGACAGAGAGAGTGACAGGGGAAGTGAAGGAGTGAAAGAGAGAGTGAGGGAGAGAGACAGAGAGTGACAGGGGAAGTGAAGGAGTGAAAGAGAGAGAGTGAGGGAGAGAGACAGAGAGAAGACCGAAAGAGACACAGACAGAGTGAGTGAGGGAGAGAGAGACAGAGAGAGAGAGACAGAAAGAGACACAGAAAGAGACACACAGAGAGAGAGAGAGAGAGAGAGAGAGAGAGAGAGAGGAGACAGAGACCGACCTGTGCAGGTGCTCAGGCACATCTCCTCTGTCACGTAGTTGTTCTTGTTGCCACGGCATCCCCCGTAGATGAAGGGCTGGCAGGTCTTGGTTGTGATGTCATAGTAGAAGTGTCTCAGAGCGGCGCGGCACGGTCCCGCCTCCGGCAAGGGCAGGCATCCCTCTGATTGGACAGGAGAGCACAGGCAAGAACATTTGCATCGGCCAAAACAGGATCAGGGCCAAATGTTTTCATTGGTTGAAAAAGGCTCTACAAAACGTGGAGATTCTCTCACCAGCGAATTCAGACAATGCCTCCTCTCGGAGCGGCCTGGTCTCTGTAGATAGAGAGACACGTCAGTCGGTCACAACCTACATACATGTCTATGTTCACTCCCCTCACTTGAATAGGTGAAGCCACAGCTGAACAGCATCTCCTGATTGGCCGGGATCGCCATGTGTTCCAGTTCAGTCTAAAGGCTGCAGCGATCCCAGACTCAGTAAGAGTCATGTGTGAGCGCTGCCATTTCACGAGGCTGTACTCAGACGCTACAACGCTCCCGTTTATGAGTCTATGAACATGCTGACCCCCGTTAGAGCAGTAAAACTGTGTCTCATAGTAGAGCTGTGTTAACACTCACAAGCTGGGAAAAACATCAATGACGTGATTTTTATTTGAGAAAATGAAATCAGGGTAGGTAGGTAGGTACTTTATTAATCCCTGGGGGAAAATAGCAATGTAACAGCAGCCATATTGAAAGGACATCAAAGAAGCACTATCAAACCTAAAATAAAATGTTCCTGTAATCATGTGTGATGTGATAGGCCGAGAGAGATTCGATGCCAAATTGCCATGGTGGAGAATGCCTATAGGGATCAGTTAGTACAGACAGAGAAGTACAGTGGAAACCGCTTAGAACGATCACGGTTACAGTGATCAACCCCTTATATGGATCAAAAAGCTTGGGACAGAATCATTCCTATAAAAGTGCTGTTTAATAATTTGCTTCCATCAGGGGTCTCAAACTCCCGGCCCGTGGGCCAGTTCCAGCCCGCCCCACCCCTCCATCCGGCCCGGGACATGATGTCAGAAATATCATGTAATCCGGCCCGCAAAATAATGTCTTGTACACAGCGCCGTCAGGCAGGCCTACAATCCGAAATTCAAGTCGCTCAAATATGGAGCGAAATGCTGTCATTGTGCGCAGCGTGCGAGGTTAATGCTGCATAATGCTGTCACAGGTGCGTCAATCCGCATGAGAGGGCTAACGCCTCAGCAGTCTTTCAAGATAAGTGTCTGGCAAGAAATAGAAACAAACTTGAACTTGAAAAATGCAAGTACAGGTCCAGGGCAGGTTTACAGTAGTGATGCATCTTGCAGCTAAAATAGAACAAAGTACAAATGTAGGCTATTCAAGATAAAATAAAAGTAAGGAAAAAAGATTTGCACTAACTGTTAAAATATATTAAAATGTATAGAAACTGGTTTGAATTTGTATGATAAAAATGTTAGTTATGGAAGTCTCGCAACATTTAGAGACTGACTTATGAAAATGAAAAATGACATTTTCAGAAATACTGTATTGCACTTTCTTATAGTTAGTAGTACTTGAAGTTGACATTGAAGTGGCCCTCCTATGAGTTGACAATACCAACAGTGGCCCCAAGCCAATTAGAGTTTGAGACCCCTGGCTTATAGTAATCAAGGAATACGCTTACAGTCCAGGCCATTCCAGAATAGAGCACAACAGAACAGTGAGTAGCTTCTAGTGAAGCTGGACGTTACCTTCGCCAGACAACGGCATGGGCGAGGCCTTTCTACTACGAAGAGAACCAGGTCCAGCACCAGGCTCGGCATCATCAGCAGGTTCAGGAGAACCAGGCTCGGCATCATCAGCAGGTTCAGGAGAACCAGGCTCGGCATCATCAGCAGGTTCAGGAGAACCAGGCTTGGCATCATCAGCAGGTTCAGGAGAACCAGGCTTGGCATCATCAGCAGGTTCAGGAGTACCAGGTTTAGTGTCAGCAGACAGTTCCGCGTCTGCAGCAGGCCCAGGAGTACCAGGCTCAGTACCAGTATCAGACCCAGTACTGGGCTTGGCAGGGGCTGGTTCAGAGCTGCCATCAGCCTCAGAGGCCTTGCTCAACACACTGCCTGAAGAGAGAGAGAGAGAGGCTTAGTTAAGCATTTCCATGTTTGAAATGAAGCAACAAAAGAATCTGGTCAAGTCAATTCAAATTGATTCATAAAGCACATTTAAAAACAACTGACGTTGACCAAAGCGCTTTACAAACAAGAGCAGACAGTGAAATCACATTAAAAAAGACTAAAAACAAAAGCACCCACATAAGCATCAATACACACAGCACAGCGCGTACAAATTGTCATAATCATTGCCGTACACATACCTAAACCCATCAGGAGGAACCAAACGCTAAAGAACAAAAGTATGTTTTGAGCCTGGACTTGTAGGAATCAATAAAGGGGATATATCTGATAGAGAGGGAGATGCTATTATACAGTCTAGGAGCTGCTACAGCAAAGGCAGGGGGCCGAACAGGACGACTTGCTTTCATTCAGCTACAGGACGTTTTGTGCCATCTAACCAACACAGTCCATGAGACTTTAGATTGCAATGGTCGTTAGGTTTCAGGGGGAGATAAACTGTGTCTCATCTGCATAGCAAAGGAAGGGAATGTACTTTTGAATAATTTGACCAAGGGGAAGCATGTAAATGGGAGAACGGGATGGGACCTAGGACAGAACCCTGTGGGACCCCGCAGGAGAGACTAGCCAGGGGAGAGGCAGGAGAGACTAGCCGGGGGAGAGGCAGGAGAGACTAGCCGGGGGAGAGGAGAAATTGCCAATGTTGACAGAGAAACTTCTATTTCTGAGGTAGGATGCGAACCAGGTCAAGGCAGAGCCACCAGCACCAACCCCGTACCGTAGACGGTCAATTAAAATGTCATGATCCACTGTGTCAAACGCTGCGCTGAGACAAGATGGCAGTCACCGGAGTCGATAGAGGGGAGCAGGTCATTGGACACTTTCAACAAGGCACACTGTTTGAAGGCCTGACTGAACATTTTACAAGATTACATTTTTATGAAGGTTTTGTAAATAGGGCAGCAATTAAAGACCACATTTCCCATGAGCCTCACCGCGCACTGTCGTAAACCTTAGCTACCTGAGCTGGGTGTTTTGAGTGTCTGGGTGCCACCGACGAGGTAATTACTTAGGTCTTACTAGTAACGTTACTTTTGACAATATATAACGGTCATATTTAAATTATTCTTCGTCTTGTTGGCGCCGTAGGCTACTGCAGTAAATCGTTTCGTCATTCCAAGGAAGTTCTTGACGACCCGACCACGAAATAATAATCTAAAAATAAACTACATACAAGAAACGACATTTGTCGAAAATGGACACATAAACAAGTGTGGGTAATGTAGATTCACCCACATTAAAATGAGCCAACCAAAAATAAACGCCTCGGGGTACCTTTAACAGACAATGATCTTTTCAAGAACCTTTGTCGTGAATGGAAGTGTAGAGATATATACTCTATACTAGAGGTCTAAGTTGAGTATAAGTTGGGTTTTTTCAGGAGGTGTTGGACCACTGCATGCTTGAAGCAGGTTGGAACGGTGTCAGTGGCCATAGAGCTGTTGATTAGAGAGAGGATGCTGGGAACAGCTCTGTCCATAACTTCCTTCAGGAGAGCAGTGAGGACATGTCAGGGGGCAGGTTGTAGATTTCATAAATGAAACAATCTCTTTAAGGAAGGGTAGCATGATGGGCTGGAAACCGTCCAAGTCACCCACCTCGAGGACATCTACACCAGAAGATGCAAGACCAAGGCCAACAGGATCCTGAAAGACCCCAGGAAATGGACTGTTCTCTCTGCTACGGTCAGGGAAGAGATACAGTACCATATTTCACCAGTCCTCGTCTCCCTCCACTGGCTTCCAGTCAGACAGAGAGTATCTTTTAAGATCCTCCTCTTTGTCTACAAAGCACTGAACTGCCTTGCCCCAGCCTACATCATGGATTTACTGGTCAAAACCTCCAGCTCGCGGGGACTCAGGTCGGACGACCAAATGTGGCTGAGACCTCCACGCTCCAACGCAGTAAGGCTGGGAGATCGCGCCTTTGCTGTGTTGGCTCCAAAACTGTGGAACAAGCTCCCCATTCACATTAAGTCTGCTCCCACCGTAGGGACTTTTAAAGGATTGTTAAAAACCCATTTGTTCACCATAACGGACTCCTAGGTTCACTTGCTGTTGTGTTGTGTGAGAGTTGTTTGTGTGAATTTCCCCCCCCCCCCACACTGTGTGCTTGAGTGCTAGACTGTCCTTGTGTACTGTCCTCCCCTTTTGTGCAATCTTTCCTCTCCCTTTCGTTCTGCCCTCGGGCTGCGCACCTATATATATATATATATATCATAACTCACCCATGCCCCCCCCCCAGGTTATTTATTTATTCAAATCCATATAGCAAGCACGTAATGCATCCAGACCCTTATCTATCCCATCCCAGCTAATTCTATAGTTATTGAAAGGGTACCTATTGTATAATTTGTGTTAATTTGTAAAATTTTAATTTTGTAATTAGGAATTGAGTATTAGAGTTTATCTGTAGCATAATCTTGGAGCCAGCAGCAACATTTCACTGTGACTGTACACCGTACATTACATGAGAAATAAAATAATCTTGATCTTGAGTCAGAGGAACAGACCAGTGAGGCAGCTAGGTCACATGCAGAGAGGGAAATTTTGATGTCATCAACTTGCTAATGAAAAATGTTTGAAAAGTCTTCGCACTTCATTGCGGACACATCTAGGCTGGTACTGGGGGCTTTCATGGATATCAAATATCTAATATTATCCAATAATAGCCTATTTAAACAAATAAACAATTGACAAGCACACACATTTGCATCACACTATAAACTATTAATAATATTTAATATAAATTAATTTATATGGCAAGGGAAGGATATTTCCAGCGTCTGGTTATGAAAACAAAATAGTCTGTTCTGAGTCAGAACCCCAAAATGTGTTCCAAAGTAGAAGGAATATTAAACGTTTTAAGAGGGTACAGGGAAATAGGAAGGAAGGAATTGTGATTGTGTGAGTGCAAACTTTTGTGACTCAGCAGCAAACCATCAACATCGACAACGACAGACAGAAATAGTGTAATAGTTGTGGGTGTGAACTGTATTGCAGAAATAACCACCAAGGGAAACTGCCGAGTTCGTTCTCATAACTTTAGGGATGTGTCTAAAACTGCACGGAGCATCAAAACAGCCTACATGCTGCAGAAAATAGGCACTCTCTCTATTCCTTCAAATATTCTCGACTCTTAAAATAGAAACCAAAGTGGCACATTGCGTTATTACAGTCAATGTAGTTTTCAGTATGAGGTAGGCTACTCAAAGCTGTAGGTTGAAGGAATAAACAATTTACAGGACTAAAGCCAATGTTCATTTGATGCAAAGTCAATGTTGGAATGGACGGCTTAACGCATCCCTATAAATGATTAGAGGTATTAATTCTCCCTATAAACTATGGAAGGCATTTGGCTATTTCAATGTCATTAACACATATGTAAAGTAGTATTTACAGGACAATATGACCGATTATAAGCTATCCAATGTATCCAACATGCCAAGCAATTGAATTGAATTCCGACAATAGCCTGGCTTGAAGTTCCACTCAGCAATGTCATCTGAGCTAATCAACTCTAGTTGCTAACTGCTAGTTAGCTAGCCACAAAACACAGAATAGGCTATAATCTTCAAATCATCCTGTGTGAAAAAAGATTGATAATCAACCCATCCCCATTGTTCAGAAATCTGTGAATATTTAGAGCACAGATCAACTGTGGGGAGGAAGCAGCCAGGCAGAATAAACAAAGAGGTAACCTAACCGGTCTGACTACAGAAAGCAATGTCACCTGAGCTAATCAACTCTAGTTGCTAACTGCTAGCTAGCTAGCCACAAAACACAGAATAGGCTATAATCTTCAAATCATCCTGTGTGAAAAAAGATTGATAATCAACCCATCCCCATTGTTCAGAAATCTGTGAATATTTAGAGCACAGATCAACTGTGGGGAGGAAGCAGCCAGGCAGAATAAACAAAGAGGTAACCTAACCGGTCTGACTACAGAAAGCAATGTCACCTGAGCTAATCAACTCTAGTTGCTAACTGCTAGCTAGCTAGCCACAAAACACAGAATAGGCTATAATCTTCAAATCATCCTGTGTGAAAAAAGATTGATAATCAACCCATCCCCATTGTTCAGAAATCTGTGAATATTTAGAGCACAGATCAACTGTGGGGAGGAAGCAGCCAGGCAGAATAAACAAAGAGGTAACCTAACCGGTCTGACTACAGAAAGATGAAACCACTAGGACACTGCGCGCGGCAGAGCGCGCCGTACACACCCAGCTGACTACACACGAAGCAGTTTACACCTTAGTCTGAATAGACATGTAAAACACACACCTAGGGCTGGAGGTGATGTGATACGACTGCTAGAGCTGGGAGGGAAGATACCTGCACAGGAAACAGTGTGGTTGTTGAGGGGTTACCCTACAGGGTACAGGGGCGGCTGTAGCTCAGTTGGTAGAGCGGGTCGTTCAGTGATCGAAGGGTCAGTGGTTCGAATCCCAGCTCCAACTGTCCACATGTCGAAGTGTCCTTGAGCAAGACACCCAACCCCAAATTGCTCCCAATGAGCAGGTAAGCACCTTGCATGGCAGCTACCGCTATTGGTGTGTGAATGTGTGTGTGAATGGGTGAATGAGAGACCATTGTAAAGCGCTTTGAGTGCCGCTAAGGTGGAAAAGCGCTATATAAGTGCAGTCCATTTACCATTACTCTACCAGTCTGCTGTTTCAGCAGGACTGGCAATGAGACCGCTTCTGGTTTCACTTCTGGTTTAAACTAGTGTTATAACAGAACTCTAGAACATGGTCATTGATTTCAACATTCATTCAGTTCAGCTGCTTTAGGGGGTTACATATTCGTAGTGAAGGACAAAGATACAAACAGAGATTCAGTACAGAAGAAAGAATGGCCAGCTGGACTAGGATGACGCTTTCAGGGTTTAAGTGGACAACGAGCAAACAAACACATCGATGAAAAAGCCTTCGATTTCCAAATGGATTCTTTAGTGAGTCAGGTCTTCCAAAGATATCAAACACAACGGTTTCTTTCCAATAACACTTTCCTAATAATTCTTCAAAGTCATACAAAGAAAAGAGCAACTTTTTCACAAAGTTGTACAAGGAATGAAAGCATTTCTTCAAAGAAACTGATGCATCAGGGAAGACAAACACAAAGGAAAAGGTTCAACATGTATACATGAACCCAGGCTTGTACTGGCATCTCAACATCCAGTGTTCACTGAACCCATGCATCATTTATGGGCTCCCATCCAATCTCCATTCACAGCCGGTAGCTTCTGAAACTCTCCCTCTATACCAGGGGGACTCAAATACAAATCCTAAAGGTCCACCAAACTTTTTCCCAATAATCCAATGGTCCGTCTTTTAATAAAACAATTATAATAGAAATCACACTCACACCCAACAGAGGTAAATCAAACCATTTCAAGTCCAGTCTCCTATCCTATCTCCTCTCCTCGTCTCCTTCCTCTCTCCTGTCTCATCTCCTCACCTCCTGTACCCTCTCATCTTGTCTCCTCTCCTCCTGTCTCCTCTCCTCACCTCCTGTCTTATCCCCTCAACTCCTGCATCCTCTCCTCTGGCCTCCTTCCTCCCTCCTGTCTCCTCTCCTCACCTCCTGTACCCTCTCCTCTCATCTCCTCCCCTCACCTCCTGTCTCCTCACCTCCTGTCTTATCCCCTCACCTCCTGTCTCCTCTCCTCTTGTCTCCTCTCCTCACCTCCTGCATCCTCTCCTCCTGTCTCCTCTCCTCCTGTCTCCTCTCCTCACCTCCTGCATCCTCTCCTCACCTCCTGCATCCTCTCCTCACCTCCTGTCTTATTTCCAATTTCCCAACTGCCCAATATCATCAAAGGCAGCCAAAATTGGCAACACTGCCAACGCCAACCCCTCGTGGCAGAGGACATTCGAGGTGCATCTGTAAGGTGGTGTGTGTGTCTGAGCTGGTGTGTGTGTGTGTGTGTGTGTCTGAGCTGGTGTGTGTGTCTGAGCTGGTGTGTGTGTGTCTAAGCTGGTGTGTGTGTGTGTGTGTGTGTGTCTGAGCTGGTTTATGTGTGCTTGGGGCAGTGGGTGAGCTTGTTTGGGTGTGTGTGAAGAGGTTGAATTGATTTGATTGATGCTTGTTAAGTTGCAGTATTTGATGTATGCTTGTTCAATTCCATGAAATATATAATCAATCCGTTTTTAGACATGAAATATATAATCAATCAATAATATAAATAAATAAAATCAATAATATAAATAATCAATAATATAAATAATCAATTCTCCGCTTGAAGCGGAGAAAGTGGAGAATTTTGAGAATTTTGTTGCAGCAATGTCTCTGAAATAATACTGTACAATGAAAAGTAGCCTATAATTTGCAAGTCCAGAGACAGTTGCAGTTCACTCTGGATCCAGACCGGAGTCCAGACTTTGAGGATGGATGCTCTATACTATCCCTGTCCTGAGGATGGATGCTCTATACTATCCCTGTCCTGAGGATGGATGCTCTATACTATCCCTGTCCTGAGGATGGATGCTCTATAGCAGTGGTTCTCAAACGGTGTGCCGCGGCACACTGGTGTGCCGTGAGGCAAGTCCGGGTGTGCCGTGAAATTTTGTGACAATTTATGTAAAATAATAATAATAAATAAATAATTATTATAATGGTTATTTTATTATTAGTTCATGGCCTGAGTAAATATTTGATTCGGATTGGCTGGAATAGTTCATAATCAAATTCGAAATGTTCCCACTGACATCAGCCACGCCCCAGGCAGACGGAGAGCGCGTTGTATTTGCCGCGCACACGACATTAAAAGAGAGGTTTGAGCGCTACTTCCCACGTGTGGACGACATCGAGGACTATGACTGGATTCGAGACCCATTCAACCAGAAATCAATAGAAAATCTCACTTTGAGAGATAGAGAGGAATGCGCAGAGCTCCGTATGGACCGCACACTGAAACTCAAATTGAGTGAGCTCCCTCTGGATCCGTTTTGGTTGGCTTCTGCATCAGAGTACCCGACCATCTCTGGCCATGCTATTGAGCAACTTCTTCAGTTCCCCACTACCTAACTGTGTGAGCTGGCATTCTCTACTCTGGTGTATATGAAGAACAAGAGCAGGTCGCGCATCTCTGTTGAACAGGACTTGCGAGTGGCCCTCTCTTCAGTACCACCAAGGATTTAGAAAATCTGCGGCCAGCGACAGGCACATGTGTCTCACTAGCTTGTAAGTAGGCAAAACCTATTGATAATAGTAAATGTTACTGATTCAATTTTAAATTACATTTATAATTTCTTTAACACATTATAGGCTAATTAGGCCTACAATTTGGTAACTTTGGTAGCTCAAAGACACACACACGCCAGCTCACAGACACACACGCCAGCTCACAGACACACACACACGCCAGCTCACAGACACACACACGCCAGCTCACAGACACACACACCAGCTCAGACACACACACGCCAGCTCACAGACACACACGCCAGTTCAGACACACACACGCCAGCTCACAGACACACATGCACGCTGACACTTTTAGACAGTGGCATTAGTACTAGCTTCCCTCTCTAACAGTGGTGAAGGTTAACAGACAGAGGCCTACTGTACCAAACACACACACGCACGCACACACACACATATACATAAATGACACAGTACAGGAGTGTGTGTGTGGATAAGCACACACACTTTCTTGACAGGAAAGTCAAGAAAGGGCATGTGACTTGTGAGACACAAACAGATGGTCAGTTCGAGTCAAGACACCCAACTAACCTCCGACTGAACCTGAGATGTGTGTGATGAATGATGCATATAATATGACATCAGATTTTCCGCTCACTCTCCACAAGGCCATTTCGGCTGAATCCCATTTCTCATTTTTACTCCTACCCCTTGCCCTTCGGAACAGAGTGTTAAGGGGTAGTGGGTTGAAATCTTCCCCTATGAAATGAGACACCCCTTCCAGACCGATAGGTCATCAGTAGGTCCTCTAGTCCAATCTGCTGGTCTGCACGGAGAGGTCAACAAGTGCATGAACTTCATTGGTGGACTTGTTAAATTTGGAGTGTCACTCATATACTATCACTGCCCTTCCATGAGGTAGAAGGTTGAGAGCCATAAAAACAAAAACATTCATCGCTTTCTTAACAGTACATACTGTAGAACCATTACATTCCTAAATAAACTCCCATCCCTACACCAATACCTCAGGAGGACAGTAACAGACTCTTCTACTGGGCCTGAATGATTTGCATAGTCTTTAAATTGCATTTAATATTCTTATTGCACTTTTGCACAGTATTCGCACCAGTCACTTTAGCTAAGTACTGTATGACATGTATGCCCCTTATTTTCTGTAAAATGTGATCCCGTGTAGTTTTTATCTTGTTGTGTGGTTCGTCAAATTCCAACGACCTGAAAAGTTGTATGGCAATAAAGTATTGAATCTTGAATCAAAGGGGGGAAATGCGACATGTGGGTCTGTCATTCACAAATCAGCCTTAAAACAATGTTGTTAGCTAAGACAGCAGCAATATTGTTAGCTAAGACAGCAGCAAACATTTATTTTTCTCTGAGACCGAGTGTCCACCTAATGTTAGCCTACCCACAACGCACCACGACACAGTCATTAGAGCAGAGGCAGATTTCTAAACTATTTTCCGAGATAAGGCTGTTGTCGGCGGTGTAGGCCTACCATGAGCGCTGACCGCCCAGTCATCTTGATGGCTAAATTGACCACAGATTTGAAGTTAAACAAGTACATTACCACTGCAGTATTTCGGAAACGTGGCATTGTTTTGTTGCTTGCTCATAGCCCTTGGTTTAAATTGTGGGTCTGAAAAATCTCTGTTTCGTGGGCTATGTAGCCCACTCCCTTACCCCTACACTTGACACCCTCGAGGATTGGGACGACCCTGCCCCTAAACGTGAACACGCAAAATGAAGCGTTAGGGACAAGGGGTGAATTGGGATTCAGCCTTCCTGTTCGTCGGTGGCTGGGTTTGTTCCATCGTCTCCGGTAACAGCCCTGACTGGTGGAATACTTTCTACCTCTTCATCCTTTCCTCCTCCCATCCACATGAGTGATGGACGAGCGCAAACCTATGGAACGATCGAGGCCGTCTTTTCCCGGCTTTGCTTTGAACCTCAAATATCTTCCGAGTATTTGGTACTTTTGGCCTTCCTGGGTCTTTTCCTGAATGTGGGGCGTCATGTGACTGACTGTACGGTGACCTCTCACCTGTCACCCCGGCGCATGTCTTCTCACACTCCTCCTGCAACTCGAAGTTGTTGCCGTTGGCGCCGCAGCCCCCGTAGAGGAAAAGCTTGCAGCTGCCGCTGGTGATGTCATAGTAGAACCTTGGGAAGGCGGCGCGACATTTACCCGCGACCACGGGCTGACGACAAAAATCTGGGAAAGAAGGAGAGACAGAGTCATCAGAATGGACAGTCTCATCTTTGAAGTGTGATTTCAACCAGGATTTGTCTTAATCTAGGAATCTTGTGTCTGCCCCACCTAGCCTTCTAAATCCCCAGGTGCAGAATAGAGGCAGTTAGGATTCAAACAGTAGGACACAGGGGCTTATTCTATATACAGACTTCAGCAGACTACAAAATCAAACACTAAACTGTACGAAAGACATGTCCAGCCACACAGGAGACAGGAAGGGAGGAGACCAGTGAAGGAAGGAGACCAGTGAAGGAAGGAGACCAGTGAAGGAAGGAGACCAGTGAAGGAAAGAGTTCAATGTTACCTCCAAGTCTAAATTTCCCTATGCTTTACTTAAGAGATGGAGTGATGAAAAGACAGCTGACAGTTAGTCAGTCATGATGACAGCAGATGTCTCACTCCTCACCCCCACCCTTCAGGACAATAACAACAACAACAACACCACACTCAGTCATGACATGCCTGACAGGATCCCCACAAAGAGCTTTACGACACACCCCTTAAAGCAAGAGAACTAAACATGGCCCAGAAACGTGTAGCCCTGTGTTGAATAGCCCTGTGTTGTCACCTTTGAGACATTATGT
This sequence comes from Borostomias antarcticus, assembly GCF_949987555.1. Lineage (NCBI taxonomy): Eukaryota > Metazoa > Chordata > Actinopteri > Stomiiformes > Stomiidae > Borostomias > Borostomias antarcticus. The sequence goes on along the minus strand of NC_140234.1, from coordinate 36,348,648 downwards.
ACAGATATAGTACAGCGATATCCCTCAGTAAGAACGTCCCACCCCTCTAACATGACATAAACAATGTCCTCAGGCCCAGCGGCTTCTGCAAACTGGACAGACTGGTTCTCCTAGTTCTCTTCCAGATAACATTAGGCTGAACACAGCAGGGCTGAGAAGAACAAGGCGGGTTGCACTGCCAGGGTAAGGCCTAACCAAACCACATTCTTTCCTAGTCACAACAAGACAAGAAACGTCCTTCACAATCAAGTTTACCAACCGTAGGTCTACTGTACATACACACAGACACTCAACCCAAAAACATGCGAGTCAGCCTGTACAAATCACCCACTGACTCAGTAGTCTACAGTTGCTGGAGGGGTCATCATCATCATCACCTTCGTCATCACCAACACATTCCGACTTTGAAGATGTGGCTCAAGTCCAGGGTTCAGCTAACTAAAGTTACATTTAAAAGCTTTACTAGCACCGGACGCCTTGGGTCAATACAGGATTGTATAAACGAGACAACAAACTCTTTCTTGGTAGGCTATTCAACTGTCATGATTGCTTGGCTGGTGAGCCCACTGACGTGATAGAAAAAGAGCGGCGATAAACCCACTAAAACCGTTTGCATTGATTTGAATTAGCCAAAGAGGTTGTGTGCCTGCCCGTGCTGTAGGCCTACAGTGACGCACCTGAACAAGACACGGTCTATGGAAGCCTTGCTCTCACCTGTTGAAGTATGCTGTGACCTAACCAACACATACCTGTTGAATTGGCCTCATTGCCACCGCTTAATAGGCCGACCACATGGAGTTCTGGGGCGCGTAGTGTCCGATCAGCTGATTTGCGGTAAAGTTCGAACTGCGTTTCGGGCTTCAGGGTGCAGACGTCTTCCCCATCTTTCATGCAGCTCACGAGGAAACACTCGGGAGTTCCATCATCCGCCGGGGTACCGATAAGCGCGAGCTGGCAATCTTTGTTGTTGCAGCAAGCCTTCTGGCATCTCTCGCGGTCAGTGATCTCCGGTAGGTAAGCAAGTTGCCTTGCCCCTGCGTCGAAGGAGACCGGGTTGAGCCCCTGTTTGGGGTCGATATCCGTGTCCCAAACGCACCCCCCGGTCCCTTCCTCCACCTGAGAGTGGACAAATACCGCGAGCAAGAGGCACAAAACGCCACCGCGGAACACCTGTGTCATGGTTGTTGTTTTACCTGGCTTTATTCTGTAGGCCTCGATCTTTTTTTTTTAAAGCCTCTCAAATGAATTGTCTTTCTCGAACCAAATTTCTATCAAACTGGAAGTGCGTAGGATAGAAGAAACTAGCGTACTTCCCTGTCGAGGTGCCTTTTGTTGTCTCGAGTACACAGGTGCGGTTCCGCCTCAGCTGGCCCGCCCACTAGCGCGCTTCTAGGTCTGACGTCAGACTGACAGGTGTGAGGTGGTCAGGTCAGGTGTGAGCCGAGGTGTTGTATTTTATATATAAATATATTTTTAAAGATTCAACACTATCTGATCTGAAAGATAATATTTTAATCAATGCCATTATAGGACTATTCTTTGCAAAATTGTACCTACACAACTGTAAATTTGCTGAAGTAAAACCTCACTTTCATGTTTTCAAGAAAGATATGGAGCTAATATATTAAGACTAAGATCTACAAATAACAAAAAAGCTATTAAGACTGTGAAACATTTTTTTTTTTTTTTTTTTTTTTTTACCCTTGGCGTGTCCTTTGTTTTTTTCTATAGATATAATAATTAATTAAATAGGTTTATGTGTGAGGTGATGAATGCTCCAGTTTCGTGTGAGTTTTGATGAATGTTCCAGTCAGCAGCTGCTGCTCTTTCATCTGCGTTTACAGTTTTACAGCCTGTGTTAACTTCCAAACATGGTTCAGAGCCTAACTGAACCACGGACTGAGCCTACCTGAACCACGGACTGAGCCTAACTGAACCACGGACTGAGCCTACCTGAACCACAGACTGAGCCTACCTGAACCACGGACTGAGCCTAACTGAACCACGGACTGAGCCTACCTGAACCACGGACTGAGCCTACCTGAACCACAGACTGAGCCTACCTGAACCACGGACTGAGCCTAACTGAACCACGGACTGAGCCTAACTGAACCACGGACTGAGCCTACCTGAACCACGGACTGAGCCTACCTGAACCACAGACTGAGCCTACCTGAACCACGGACTGAGCCTAACTGAACCACGGACTGAGCCTACCTGAACCACGGACTGAGCCTACCTGAACCACGGACTGAGCCTACCTGAACCACGGACTGAGCCTAACTGAACCACAGACTGAGCTAGGTTATTGCTGGAACGAATTTCCCTATTTAATTCTAGTAGGGATTTGCACATACACTGGCTTTTGCAAATTACTACTACCACACAGGAACACAGAGCAGGACACAGAGCAGGACACAGAGCAGGACACAGAGCAGGACACAGAGCAGGACACAGAGCAGGACACAGAGCAGGACACAGAGCAGGACACAGAGCAGGACACAGAGCAGGACACAGAGCAGGACACAGAGCAGGACACAGAGCAGGACACAGCGCCATCCTATAGCTCAACCACCAGGTGGTGCTCCAGACTTGCTAATGTTGAAGTGACGATGAACAACACCTTACTCAAGGTTAAACACTGTGATACAATTATATACTGTGTGCATGGATATAGTTTCAATGCTCATAAATGGACGAAATTGTAAATGCAAATGCAAAAAAGCACGAAAAAATGTGTGCGTATGTAACAGCCTTAGAACGGCTTGTTACAATAATAATACAAATAAACAGTCTTTGTCTGGCTGTATAAAAATGTGCAGAGGAGGCGGGATCTTGGGTCTGTCAGCAATCAGCATTTATTCTGTAACACACAGATATAGGGTGATCATAAATGTGGTCACACTCTCAGACAGGGCGCACTGGCATCCACAACGTCAGCCCCTTCTCAGACTTTCGGCACATGAGAGAAATAATAAATATGTAAGCTACTAAATTAAACAGGCTACCTAACTAGTAGCAAGGTACTTGTGATCGTATAGTGTATAATTTACAAAGTACAAATTTCAAAGAATAAAAATAAAGTTATAAAATATAAAATAGTACATGACAGATCCCTTTTTTTAAGTGAACAATAATTAAGGAAAACATACCTGTAACACACAGATATAGGGTGATCATAAATGTGGTCACACTCTCAGACAGGGCGCACTGGCATCCACAACGTCAGCCTACAATACAATGGAGCAGTTAGCTAGCTAACTAGCAGCTAGCTAGGTGTTAACGGCTAACGTAAGCTAACGTTTGACATTTCACACGTTATAACGCTAATTAACATATTTAACGCGATGTGAATAGCAGATATTATAAACAGCATTCTTATTCATTTTGTTCAAATAAGTGAATTTTTACAATGGCCTCTCATTCATCCATTCATACACCAATGGTGGCAGCTGTCATGCATGGTCCGAGCATTTTGGGGTTTAATGTTTTGCCCAAAGACTCTTCCACATGTGGACAGGAGGACCCGGGATTCGAACCGTCGACCCTACAATCATTGGACGACCCGCTCTACCCAGCCATAGCCGCGTGCGTGTGTTTGCGTGTGTGACAGACAGAGACAGATCTTTTGACACATTCAACACCTTGCTCATCATCACAATAAACTATTGGGATCTGTATTGTTCAAGGAAGTGACATTGAATCGTTTACAATTTTATTTTTATGACTCGTGGCCTGAGTAAAACATATGAAGAAATTAATGACAGTAAAATGTTCAAGAATAGCCTTGAGCAACATCGTCTATTGCCCGGAATTAATCAATCTAATTGCACAATTCTCTCAGCATTCGGGAAATGTAGCGCTCTGTTTCGAGAACTGGATAATTATTCACTTCACCAAGACGCGCGGCGTGGGGGGTTGAGAGGGGGAGCGTATTTCGCGGCACTAGGACCCAGTGAAGGCAACCGCACCTCGCTTTTGGATTTAACTGTTACCTCTAGCGCCCGTCTATTGATCTACTACGCACTGACCGCATCCATTCACTCCCTTCGGTTTGCTGGGTGTGCACGTGTTCGCCATCCATCCGTAGACGATATGGCAGCGAACCGGGTCGGTCGAAGATGTAACAGCAAAGTCCACTCGCCGAGCAGGGGTGCCGGTAGGGAACCGGGGCTGAGCATCCAGAAGAGGCAAGCGCGTGTGACGGTGAAATACAACCGAAAGGAGCTCCAGAGGCGCCTGGACGTGGAGAAGTGGATAGACTGTGGTCTGGACGAGCTCTATCTGGGCAGGGTGAGTCCCAGATACCGGTAGACCAATACTGGCTACAGTCTAAAGAATAGCCCACTGTAGAATATTATACCTAATGTGAACGGGGAAAAGCATGTTCATCTGGCTACTAAAAGAACAATATTTAATATTATATGTTCAGTACTACTGGGCTAGGCTATATATTCTGGTATATTATTTTGCGCATGATTAGTCAGCCTTAGCATCATTGTCCTGTGAGTGACATAAAGCGAGTTGACAGAAGCCGCCGGCTACGGACTCCACTGGCGCATCGTCCTATCTTCAAAGCAGAGATGACTTGATCGTTCTAATGAATAGTTCTGCGCACCAATAGTTGGATACGTAGGCTACAGGGAGAGTTTTAGATGAGCTAGCCTACGGTATCTAGAATATAGGCCAGGTCATTGGCATATAGCTACATGACAATTCAATTACTGTGAGAAATTCAGATTCACGTTCAGTGTGGCTCGATCACCATCTGTGAGGTGTGGAGTAAATGAGGGGTAAACGAGGTTAATCCATGTTTTATGGGTGGGTCTCCATGCTTGTACCCCCTTCTACATGTCATTGCTTGATCAAGTGAGGGGCACTGGCAGTAGAAAACAGCTGGTCAGTCAACAAGTTCATACAGTAGTTTATAGGCCTACAGTAGATTGTACAGTATACACTAAAAAGGTGCTATAGAGAACCTTTTGTAACAACAGAAGACCCCTCTAGAAATATAAGGTTCCCCACAGTAGAACCTTTTTCAGATCGGTTCTACAGTAGGCCTATATATAACTGTTTTCAGGTCAGAAAGAAGCCTTCAGAGTTGCAAAGATGGCACTGGAAATGTTCTATATGGAACCCTTTTTAAGGAGGGTTCTTCTATTGTCCAGCAGGTAATCGCTTCTGCTTATTGTTTCTTCTCACCAGGAACTGTATTAGCAGAACTGTCCTCATGACAAAAGCAAAAGTCTCTTGTCCACCTGTGGACCCGTGGGAGAACTGATCCTCGTTTTCATAACGAGGAAGCAAAAGTCTCTTGTCCACCTGTGGGAATAGATTAAGCAATAGCACTATAGTCTATTCTAAATGATAGATACTGGCACACATCCTGCTGCATGCGAAAGGTCAATTGCTGTGGCCGATTTTAGCAGATGTTTTAACGAGGACTGTGTGTGTTGGAAAGAATGTCCAGGTCCCCAGGGCATGGTGGGATGTATTATGGAGGGGTGGGCTTGGAAAGTGAAGTGTTCCCAGACACGTCTAGTATGCTGCTGGGCCACAGGAGGCTGGTCCACTGGTCAGCTGGCTGGACAGGGCGCTCGTTCGCCTTACATGGACAAACAGCCAGAAGGAGAGATGGGCAGCTGGTGGACCAGACAGGACAGGAAGTCACTGCGTGTCTGGGGGAACAAACAGGAAGTCATTGAGTGGGTCAGGGGGACCTGGTGTGTGGCTGGCGTGGCCCGGGGGGTGTTGGTGGCGGGTCTGGGCTGGGCTTTGGCCCAAGGCATGGAGGAGGCTGATTAGGAGGGGGAGTTAAGACTTGGGGTACATACTGCTGAGGGGCTGGAATAAAGGGACTAGATTGGGAGGGGGGGGTCGGAAATGCTATTTGTTTTGCAATAGGTCCGCCTTACAAAAGACTAGAAGAGATTCTTGGTTGTTACAGTAGAGATGAGCAGACACACACAAGTCTGAAGCCCTTGGGCTGGACCCTCTCTTTGTTCTGAGGTGAGTGACTCTCCGGCTGCATCATCAGTCTGGTAATAACACAGTAATAAGACTTAGGCTGTTAATAACACAGTAATAACACTTCAGTGTCTAATGCACATCTCACCACCACATAGTAAATACATGTACTAATGTAGCAGTGGTAGTAAAAACCACGGCAGGGAGTAGGTTCTTCCTCTCTCTCTCTCTCTCTCTCGCACTCCCGACTTCTGTCTCACTCTTTCCCTCACTCTCACACACATGCATTTCCCCCCCCCCCCACGAGCAGCTGTGAATCACTCTACTGTATCTGTATATCTATGTTAATGAGTGTGCATACTGTCCACTCTTCATATGGGATGATGACAGCGTAATCAGATCTCCACCAGACTCATTTCCTATCCGACCCTCTCCCCACCCCCTCCCTGCAGGAAGGTGGAAGCCTGTGTGTGTGTGTGTGTGTGTGTGTGTGTGTGTGTGTGTGTGTGTGTGGAGGGCTGACCAGAGCCAGGCCCGCCTGGATGGACATTAACGAACCTTGCTCTTATTGATTGATGGCAGTTGGGTCTCACGGGTGCTTCTTTATGAATGGGGGATGGGTTCTGAGAGGGAGGGGGGGGGGGGTGATGAAGGTCCCATATGTCACCACCAAAGAGCACAAAGAAGAGAGTCATTCCTACCCCCTCCTCCACACACACCCACACATGTGCACACTACCATCCCCGCTGTTTTGGCCTTGAGCATTAAGCCTGGTACGCTGCATGGCCTATTATCAAGGTCCATTAGTCTTGTGTCAGCAGCACCCCATCAATGCTCAGTCACACAGTCTGGATTAAGACCCTGAGTGGACCGGCTGACCTCCTGACTGGCTAGATGGCCGCCTGGATGTGTAGCTGCCTGCCTGACTGCCTGAATAGAAGTGATTTTAAGATTATATCGCTTGTTTTTAAGGCTTTAAATGGGCTGGTTCCGTGGCATCTAGCTGGACCTTTGCGCCATCATACTCCAGTTGGACCACAGAGGTCGACTAACCAGTTGCAACTAGATGTTCCAAGATCCATCCAGGCTTAAAAATAGAGGTGACCGAGCGTTTATGGTTGCTGCCACCAATCTCTGGAATAATTACTTAATAATACTTATCCACATTAGAACTGCCCAGACCCTAAGGATTTTTAAGTCACTATTAAAGACCCACCTCTTCTCGTTGGCATTTGATTTGAGTTGATCTAGACCCGTCTACATCATTTAAAATTGTACCAGGGTGGCTGTGGTTCAGGAGGTAGAGAGGATTGTCCAATGATCATAGGGTCGGCGGTTCGAATCCCGCCTCCTCCAGTCTAGATGTCGAAGTGTCCCTGAGCAAGACATTGAACCCCCAATTGCTCCCAGTGAGCAGACTAGCGCCTTGTATGGCCTGCTGGCGCCACTGGTGTGTGAGTGTGTGTGTGAATGGGTGAATGAGAGACCATTGTAAAGCGCTTTGTCTCTTAGGGGTGAGAAAAGCGCTATATAAGTGCAGTCCATTTACCATTACTGCTATTGTGTGCATTTATTATGATAATGTGTATTGTTTGTTATCCTGTTTAGCACTTTCGGTCAATTATGGTTGTTTTAAATGTGCTATACAGATAAAGTTTGACTTGACCTGGCTAGCCCGCTAGACTGGGATAGGTTATAACCTATAGGGATCCACCGTTGCATGACTAGTGGGTTTCTATAGTTACCTTGCGAGGCAGCTGGTTATTTCTGTTGGCTTTAATCCCAGACAGGCTACAGCTCCTTCATGCATCCAAGGCATTATTACCGCTGTTTCACTGGTCACTCTCCATCTATTAAGCTCAGCAGATGTAATGTGTACGAATGACAGATATGAGTCTGGGATTATACTGGGAAATGGAGCAACAACATGTGAGTTTTAGGATTAGGATTTAGGAGGCAAAACGTTTGTTTTGAGTAAGAAACAACGTACATATAGATACGACTTTAATAATCCCCGGGGGGCGGGGGGGGGATTCAGGCGCTACAGCAGCATAGCATGGACAGAGCAGAGATCAGATAGACTGGGAGAGAGAGAGAGAGAGACAGAGAGAGGGAGAGACAGAGAGAGGGAATGGTTTGAAAGTGGGTCCAGCCCAGTAACACCTGCCTATGGCAAGGAGTGATAGATGGGAACATCTGATGGCACTGAGCTGAATAGTAATGAGTATGCAGATGTGTGTGTGTGTGTGTGTGTGTGTGTGTGTGTGTATCAATGTCTTGTTAGAATCTCAGCAGGGGACAGCCATGTCTGTCTTGTCTACATCCCCCGGGGGTACGGAAGGGGAGAGGGGGAGAGGAGAGGAGAGAGAAGAGGAGAGGAGAAGAAGATGGCTGCCACCACTCCCAATGCATGCACAGAGATTGGTGACATCTGCATAGATACAGAGCCTGAGAAAGAGCAAATTAAATGACAGTTACTTAGCAGACACTTTCATCCAAAGTGACTTACAATAATTGCGTTTAACATAGGTAGTCAGTGTGCTACTACTCACCAGAACTCATAAGTTCATCTCCTTTCTAAACAAGCGACTAAGAGCTTAACCTAGTGCTAAAGATAGAGAGAAATATCAATACTGGGAAGTGTGACGAGGCAGAGAGCTGTGGAATACTGGCTATGAATTGTGAGAGAGAGAGAAAGGGAGAGAGAGAGAAAGGGAAAGGGAGAGAGAGAAAGGGAGAGAGAGAGAGAGAGAGATGGAAACAGATGGCAAGGTCTGGCACAGGCAGGATGGAGAAAAAACAGGTGTGAGACAAAGAGGAAGAGAGAGGGGGAGAGAGAGAGAGGGAGAGAGAGAGAGGGTGAGAGAGAGGGAGAGCGAGAGAGAGAGAGGATGAGAGAGGGAGAGAGAGGGTGAGAGAAAGAGAGAGAGAGGATGAGAGAGAGAGAAAGGGTGAGAGAGAGAGAGAGGGTGAGAGAGAGAGAGAGGGTGAGAGAGAGAGAGGGAGAGAGATAGAGAGGGAGAGAGAGAGAGAGGGAAAGAGAGAGAGAGAGAGAGAGGGAGAGAAAGAGAGGGTGAGAGAGACAGAGGGAGAGAGAGGGAGACAGAGAGAGAGAGAGGGAGACAGAGAGAGAGAGAGGGAGAGCGTGTCGGAGATGTGAGGATGAGAGCTGGAGAGAAGACCGGAGATGGAGAGGATCAGCGATGACACATTTATAAAGGAAGTCGTACCGTCGGTGATAAATAGTGTCTCTGTGTTGATCTACAGACTACACTCTGAATATCGGGGTGGAGGAGGGAGGGAGGGAGGGACCGGTGCTGCGGAAAGTACCGGACTCATTCTAGCAAACGCCTCACGTCAACACAGCCAGCTGCAAAGTAAACAAAAGGGTTATTCCAGGTTAGTACAGGAGAACCACTGACCCACAGCACAAGAGACTGTCACTTCCCACGACCAAGCCATTAACATTAATGACAGCGCTATGCACTGTATATCACTGGCCCTAATTAGATCAGAGAATCCCATTATTTAGCTGATTGGATGAGGAAACGAGAGGAGGTGACAGCAGGGCAGCGTTCGGATCGCAACCTTCGCCATCCAGCGCACGTATCTGCAGCTCTGAGAGGACGACCCCGCCGTAGCGAAAATAGTTTGGGACGTCGTGTCTGGCTAACGTCAGCTAGCTCCAAAGGTCGCTCGGCGGTGAAGTAGCATGGCCGCCGGGTGGATGCCACTATCTGGCTTCCTCTACCCTGCGCAGCCCTGATGAGTCACGCTCTTACACAGGACTGATGAATAAGCCAGTAGGCCGAAGGCGGCGAATTCCATTCTTCAGTTCTAGAAGGTTCTGTGAAGCCTTCACACATTAAATGGGCGTTACACTCAAAGACGATCACGTGTAAGATTCTGTCATTATTCATGATGGGTTTACCTTTGTATCTATTTCTGATATATTTCTGAAAGTGTCTGACTAAGTTTCATTTTGCAGTGGAATCTCCCTTTAATACATATACATGTTGAATGAGATGAATGAGAATAACCTGTCCACATGCCAGTATGTCTGTCTACAGTGTCTGTGAGATGTGTTTAGAATGGCTGACTCATACACAATTAATACTGGGTATTGATTGTTTTTTGTCCCTTGATTGAATCATGACACCCCTGCCTGTCAAAAGGTCGATCGCACTATATGGAAATATAGAATGTGTGTTTAAAGAGCGGCTCCTCCCTTTCCTGTTAAAGGACAATGCTCGTTTTTGACAACCTGGACCTTATTTACAACATATTATAAGACGTTTGACTCACCGAGATCACTTTGGTGTAGTTCGGAGGCCTGTAGAAGAAATTTAATATCCAGCGCGAGCCAGTATATCCATGTAATGGCGGTGGTGGGGGCACTGAGAATGCAGTTTCTAAAAATCTATTTTCTGCCGCGAAACAGTTGTTTTCATCAATCTGTCTTGATGAATCGCTAGTTGTGCTTACATATAGAGCATAGGCCTGTTGTGGTATTTCACATGCCTCTGTAATATGATCTTTAGAAACGTCTTTAGACACGAAATAGCTTCCTCACTTGCTCCAGCACGCATGCGCACAGCGTGCTGGAGCAACGATTGCGCGCTGTGCGCATTAGTGCTGGAGCAAGTGAGGAAGCTATTTTGTTTCGAAAGACGTTTCTAAAGATCATGGCATGTGAAAACCACAACAGTTATGCTCTATGTAAGCACAACTAGCGATTCATCAAGACAGATTGATGAAAACAACCGTTTCGCGGCAGAAAATAGATTTTTATAAACTGCATTCTCAGTGCCCCCACCACCGCCATTACATGGATATACTGGCTCGCGCTGGATTTTACATTTCTTCTACATGCCTCCGAACTACACCAAAGTGATCTCGGTGAGTCAAACGTCTTATAATATGTCGTAAATAAGGTCCAGGTTGTCAAAAACGAGAATTGTCCTTTAAATACATTTACTATCCACCAGTCCTCAGACCGGACAATGCATGCTGACCTATACCTTTGTCAACAGTTAGGGCAAGGCAGGCCACAAGCTATATCAGGGTGGTGGCTGTGGAAAACATTACACACACACACACACACACACACACACACACACACACACACACACACACTGCATTTTCAAATTGGTGCCCAGCTGGAGTTGGTGCAGCAGACACCAGAGAAGCCAGGGAACAAAAACAGCATTACCCACAAACCACTGGGCTGGAAGTAACATGACCTAAATTGCTCCCTGGGAGCCGGAGTAGTGACACTAAGCCTGGAAGTCTAAGCCTGCGTTCCGCATGCGAATCGCCTACTTCTACTTTTTACTACCAGTACGTACTACAGCTGCCCCTAGAAAGGACACACTTTTCACGCAGTATGCGTACTTAATGCGTACGTAATTGGGACGTACCACTTTGTCATAACATTGCGCCTTGAAATGTGCCCACATCCGTCACAGTCCATAAAGCGACATTCGTCCACAGCTGTCACGACTTGCACACGTGACGTAATTTCCGCTGTGCAATGGATTGTGGATCAGAATAGCCAGAAAAGTGTGCTGGCATGCATACTGCAAAATACGACCGGATGTTGTAGGACATCCTGGTATTTTTGCCATACTCCATATGGCATACTATGTATTGGGACGTACTACATCCTTTTTTAAAACACTAAATAGTATGGAATATGCGATTCGTAACACAGCCTGAATCATTGACTCCCACCACCACCCTGAAAGACTGAATCACTGACTCCCACCACCCTGGAAGACTGAACCACTGACTCCCACCACCCTGGAAGACTGAATCACTGACTCCCACCACCCTGAAAGACTGAATCACTGACTCCCACCACCCTGGAAGACTGAATCACTGACTCCCACCACCCTGGAAGACTGAATCACTGACTCCCACCACCCTGGAAGACTGAATCACTGACTCCCACCACCCTGAAAGACTGAATCACTGACTCCCACCACCCTGGAAGACTGAATCACTGACTCCCACCACCCTGGAAGACTGAATCACTGACTCCCACCACCCTGGCTTCTTGGGCAAGGAGGAGGAGGAAGAGGAGGAAGTTGAAGAGTAAAATGAGAAGGAAGGAAGGAGGAAAAGGAGGTGGAGGAGGAAAGATGATTATCGGAGATGAACAAGGAAGAGAAGAGCGGAGTCAGAGTCATTTTCTGATCAGTCTTTTGTGACCCACTGATTAAATACCAGCATCACTCACTCACTCACTCACTGCCAATATTATGTCTGCTGCTGGACCATGGTATCACTGTCCACCTATACAACCCACTGGTCACCATAAATAAAATCATAAAGTTCTCTTTGCTACCGTAGTGTATGTGATTAGAAAGCATTTAGTTAATGACAGTGTTGAAAGTATTTTGGTAAATGACAGCAACGTCGTCATGGGATTCATGTGGAGTGTGACTCAACGATACTGTTCTTTTCAGGGCGGAAGTGAGGGTGCGTGTTATTCTGAAATGGGCAACCGTGCGCGATCCAGGCTAGGATTTACACAAAGAAAACAGCTGATTCACGGTGATTGTCTCACGGTGACGCCACTGTTTGTGTTTGGTTTCACACACACAGAGACAGATATACGTTCACTCTCACACACAAACACACACTGGACTGAGACAGTGTTTACCCAACAACATGCTCAAGGGGGTGGTTAACTGACAGTTTGCTGACTGTTTGTATCATTAGCGCCTCTGTTCTGGGCTGTGCCTCCTGCTGGGAGCAGAGGAGGACAGGAGGAGAGAGAGAAGTACTGTGTTGCTTTAATCGGCACACAGACCGTCTGTATAATTAGCACAGGGTAATTAGGTAGTCTGGTACCAAGGCCAAGGTCTAAATGTTTACACGTTTGTTTCATCAGCACCTTGTGAAATGGATACTAATCTGCTGCTGGTCAGTTATCTTCTGGCTGTTTGAAGGTGGAGAGAGAGGAGGCGGGGGAAGAGGGCCTCGTATGAACTTCTACTTGCGGGAGTGTGTGTGCTTAGCTTACTATTGTGCGTGTGTGTGTTCGTGTGTGTGTGTGTCTAGACGTGAGAGAAGGCCGAGTTTCGTTGGCATTTGGAGATGAAACACAGACCAGGGGTTTGGGCAGCAGGGGACAGACAGCTCTGACAGATACAGCCTGGGTCCTCTGACACTGACCTTCAGAGGGCGGCACTACGGGCATCACACACACACACACACACACAGTAGCATAGGGGCTCACACTCACATAGAATCACATCTCTGTGGCGTCTCACACACACCTTTGAGCAAGCACCCCCGCACGACCCCCACCCCCACACACATACACACACACACACACACACACACACCTGCTGTCAGGTGAGGGTAGGATTATAGCATCAACCCCAGGTTATCTCCTGCAGTGATCTTTCCAGTGCCCTCTTCTATGACCATATAATCATCGTGCTCCCGGACTGACTTCCATAAAAAGGCAAACCAGATTCCGACCATCAGGGTTCATATTTAGCCATCTCTGTTGATAACGGCATAGCTTGAATAATTCCCCTTTGACTCTTCCACCAGCCAGCGGGCAGACTTAGCCGACTCGGAGGATATTAAATAAATAACTAAATAATAAAAGAGAATGGCCTGAGTGTTTGAGCGGAAGCTATATTGCGGGTTCTGTGGTTCCTGCTAGTAATGATGACAGAGGTATTTGCAGAAATGGGGCGGGGACTTCGGGTTAATGATGCATGAAAATGGTCCATTATGAGGAGAGAGAATCCAGACTGCTGGATAAACAGCCTGATGATGCTCTGCTGGGGGGAGGGGGGTAGAGGGATGAGAACAAAGGATAGAGTGAAGGTGAGGGAGAGAGAGACTGGGGAGGGAGAGAGAGAGACTGGGGAGGTAGAGAGAGAGACAGGGGAGGTAGAGAGAGACAGGGGAGGGAGAGAGACTGGGGAGGTAGAGAGAGAGACTGGGGAGGTAGAGAGAGAGACAGGGGAGGGAGAGAGAGACTGGGGAGGGAGAGAGAGAGACGGGAGGGAGAGAGAGACAGGGGAGGTAGAGAGACAGGGGAGGTAGAGAGACAGGGGAGGGAGAGAGAGAGATTGGGGAGGGAGAGAGAGAGACTGGGGAGGGAGAGAGAGACTGGGGAGGGAGAGAGAGAGACTGGGGAGGGAGAGAGAGAGACTGGGGAGGTAGAGAGAGAGACAGGGGAGGGAGAGAGAGACAGGGGAGGGAGAGAGAGACTGGGGAGGGAGAGAGAGACAGGGGAGGTAGAGAGACAGGGGAGGGAGAGAGAGACTGGGGAGGGAGAGAGAGACTGGGGAGGGAGAGAGAGACTGGGGAGGGAGAGAGAGAGACTGGGGAGGGAGAGAGAGATTGGGGAGGGAGAGAGAGACTGGGGAGGGAGAGAGAGACTGGGGAGGGAGAGAGAGACTGGGGAGGGAGAGAGAGAGATTGGGGAGGGAGAGAGAGAGACTGGGAAGGTAGAGAGAGAGACTGGGAAGGGAGAGAGAGACTGGGGAGGGAGAGAGAGATTGGGGAGGGAGAGAGAGACTGGGGAGGTAGAGAGAGAGACTGGGGAGGGAGAGAGAGAGACTGGGGAGGGAGAGAGAGACTGGGGAGGGAGAGAGAGACTGGGGAGGGAGAGAGAGAGACTGGGGAGGGAGAGAGAGAGACTGGGGAGGGAGAGAGAGACTGGGGAGGGAGAGAGAGAGACTGGGGAGGGAGAGAGAGAGACTGGGGAGGGAGAGAGAGAGACTGGGGAGGGAGAGAGAGAGACTGGGAGGAGAGAGAGAGACTGGGGAGGAGAGAGAGAGAGACTGGGGAGGGAGAGAGAGAGACTGGGAGGAGAGAGAGAGACTGGGGAGGGAGAGAGAGAGACTGGGAGGAGAGAGAGACTGGGGAGGAGAGAGAGAGACTGGGGAGGGAGAGAGAGAGACTGGGAGGAGAGAGAGAGACTGGGGAGGAGAGAGAGAGAGACTGGGGAGGGAGAGAGAGAGACTGGGAGGAGAGAGAGAGACTGGGGAGGGAGAGAGAGACGGGAGGGAGAGAGAGATTGGGGAGGTAGAGAGAGACTGGGGAGAGAGAGAGACTGGGGATGGAGAGAGAGACTGGGAGGAGAGAGAGAGACTGGGGAGAGAGAGAGAGACACTGGGGAGGGAGAGAGAGAGACTGGGGAGGGAGAGAGAGAGACTGGGAGGGAGAGAGAGAGACTGGGGAGGGAGAGAGAGAGATTGGGGAGGGAGAGAGACTGGGGAGGGAGAGAGACTGGGGAGGGAGAGAGAGATTGGGGAGGTAGAGAGAGAGACTGGGGAGAGAGAGAGACTGGGGAGGGAGAGAGACTGGGGAGGTAGAGAGACTGGGAGGAGAGAGAGAGAGAGAGACTGGGGAGGGAGAGAGAGAGACTGGGAGGGAGAGAGAGAGACTGGGAGGAGAGAGAGAGAGACTGGGGAGGGAGAGAGAGAGACTCTGTATGGACAGGAGAGGAACCATCTGTTCAGTGGGTTTATATTTCCTACCCACCTCTAGTCCGGTACTGCCAGCCTACGCCAAACACCATCTATCATGGACACACACACACACACACACACACATACACACACACACGAACACACACACACATGAACACACAAGTACATACACGCGAGGAGGGGGGGTGAGTAGCTGTACAGGGGGTGGTGGTCAGTCTGATCGATTCAAGTCTGTAGATGGGTGAGTTTGGAAGACAGTGTAGGTGGTCTGTCTGAGGGTCTAATGGTCGGTCTGTCTGTCTGATGGTCTGTCTGTCTGATGGTCTGTCTGTCTGATGGTCGGTCTGTCTGTCTGTCTGATGGTCTGTCTGTCTGATGGTCTGTCTGTCTGATGGTCTGTCTGTCTGTCTGATGGTCTGTCTGTCTGTCTGTCTGTCTGATGGTCTGTCTGTCTGATGGTCTGTCTGTCTGTCTGTCTGTCTGTCTGATGGTCTGTCTGTCTGATGGTCAGTCTGTCTGTCTGTCTGTCTGTCTGTCTGATGGTCTGTCTGTCCCCCGGTGTCCAGGAAGAGGAGATGCCGGAGGAGGTGAACATTGACGACCTGCTGGACCTGAAGAGTGACGAGGAGAGGACACACAGGCTCCAGGTAATATACCTCACCCACCGACAATACACACAGGCTCCAGGTAATATACCTCACCCACAGACAATACACACAGGCTCCAGGTAATATACCTAACCCACAGACAATACACACAGGCTCCAGGTAATATACCTCACCCACAGACAATACACACAGGCTCCAGGTAATATACCTCACCCACAGACAATACACACAGGCTCCAGGTAATATACCTCACCCACAGACAATACACACAGGCTCCAGGTAATATACCTCACCCACAGACCAGATCTCCACAGTCTCTCTATAGCCATACTCCAGTTGATATGGTAATGGTAAATGGACTGCACTCATATAGTGCTTTGATCCAAAGTGCTTTACAACGGCCTCTCATTCACCCCTTCACACACACATTCACACACCAATGGCAGCAGCTGCCATGCAAGGTGCTAGCCCGCTTATTGGGGTCAGTGTCTTGCCCAAGGACACTTCGACATGTGGGATTCGAACCGCCGACCCTACAATCATCGGTTGACCCGCTCTACCTCCTGAGCCACAACCGCCCCATATACTGTTGTTACCATCTATGTAACATTTTCCTTAACACAGTGAAATGTTAAGGATGAACGTTAGCTAGCAGGCATCTCATATGGCTTCCTCTTCTCTTCTTTCTGTCAGGAAATTCTCCACACCTGCAGCCGCAACACCGAGGTGAGAGAACTGCTTCCTGTATTTGGGGGAAGTGGAACTAGAGTCTCAGAATCCTCCCACACACCCCTCTCGTCCTCTTCTCTTGCTCTCCTCATTCACACTCGTTAGCTGAATCCCAAATCGCGCACTTAGGCGAAAGTGCAGAGCACTCGCGGCCTTGTGGCCTTACATGCGCGTTCCCGCTAAGTCCACAAGGGCTCAGGGTAGTCCCAAAACGGAATCGCTAAATCCACAAGTGCGCCACTGCCGCCATTTTGCGCATTTTAACCGCACTTACCGAAAGTCCGCAATTTCACGGAGCAGAAAATACCCACAGCCCACCGCGTCTCATGTGACACAGTGCTTGAGTGCATCCGAGTCATGATCCGAGTGCATCACACATAAATGATGACATTTGCAGATAACACAACATTTATCTTGAAATCCACATGCTGCAAACATATCCCACCCAACATAATTTTTTAATTATTATTAAATTAAAACAGACGTCAATCGGTCAATTTGCAGAGCTGAAGGGAGCGTCAGAGCAGCCTCTGCGTCGGAGGAACGCGGTAGCCAATGAAAACGAAGTGGGAGGGGCATTGAGCGAAACTGGGAGTGCTGTCCCATTTAATTCACGGCCCTGCACCCTCTGGCCCTTCCAGCTGACGTCAATTAAGTGCTCAGGCCACAAGTGCGAGGGGCCGCAAGTGCGGTTTGCGCACTCAGATTGGGATTCAGCTTTTCTCTCACTCCACTCTTCACGTCTCTGGGACTCTTCCCGTTCTCTTTCCCTTCCTTTATCACAGTAATGCGTAGATTACAGCGGCGTGACCGTGCCTCCAAGTCTTCGTTTCGTGCCTTCTGTGTAGCGAGGTCTTTCTGCACGTTAGCCATGGCCTGTTGCAGAGCGGTGATCGAATCTGAATGGCTGCTCGCTGCCGTCTCGAGGGCGACCACCTGTTTATCCAGAGCCTCGTGTTTGGCGGCCGCGTTGTCGTTAGCCAGCTTAAGTTCTGCTCTCAGCTGGTCTACATGACTCTGAATTTCAGCCGTTTGTGTCTCCGCTTTAGTGATCAGTTCAGTCTTTAGCTCAGCTATCGCTTGAAGGATGGCATCCTGCCCCGCGTCCGTCCTGTCACTGGGCTGCGTGGGCGCGTTCGAGTTAGCCTCGGAGCTATAGCCACTTGGCTCGCCTTGTTGCTAGCAGGCTTCTCCGTTTTCTTCTGGTTTTTCTCAGACATTCTCGAAAAAAATCGAAATATTTGGCTAGTAATGTAAAGTCTCTAATTTGTTAGAGTGGTTCGAAAAATAATAACATTAATTAGCTGCTTCCAGATTAAAAAGCAGTTCCAGTGAGGAGCTCGGTAGAAACACGTCTTCACATGGCACCGCCACCGGAAATCCCCTCTTCATGTCTGAGGAACAGATGTGACTGTCACTTAGTAGCACTTAGCAGTCTCTTGTTTCTTCACAGAGCTTTCATACTGTTTCAACTGAAAGTCCTTCACAGTCAGCCTCAATGTTGTATGTTGACAGTTCTCCACATATAATCACATATACACACACATATTCAAACACACATGATGCACCAAGTCTCCTTACCGACAGATTGTGAAGCACACTACATTACCTATAATGCACTACATTCCGAGCATGCTCATTGTTGACTACCCCCCCCCCCCCCTGTCCACCTCTGCCACCAGGTGTTCGTCAGGGAGCTGGTCCTGAAGCTCCAGGGCCTGCAGAAGCAGGAAGACCTCCACAACGACGGCATAGAGCACCCCCAGCTGCACATCTTCCCCAACCGGCAGAGCTCCGCAGACAGCGAGGTGCTGCACTAAAGACCCCCGAGCCTCCTCTGGTCCTCCCTCGATAGGAGTTATCCCAGGGCCCCAACACCTCCTCCATCCCACCCACCAGCCTGATGCTATGGACCTCTGCATTATGGGTAATGTAGCATGCTACTACGTGGTGTGTCCACACACCTGGGGTGGTCCGTACGCCCACCTTGAGACCGATACACAGAGATAAACACACGCAGGCCTTCGCATTTCAGCCCGCTGCCCGACATGACACCTTCTGTTCATACAGATGTCGTCTGTGCATACACACGCACGCACACGCGCGCACACACACACAGACAGGTGTATAGAAAAGAGCATGATCCTCACAACCACAACCCACCACCAGTCTCTGCAAGCTTAGGACCTCTGTGACCTACAGTATGATGTCAAATCAAATGAATTATTTTCATTTCAAGATTATTGAGTGATGAAAAGATAAACGTGTGTATAATACGCTTCTGTCTGCCGGGTCCCCATCTCTACTTGTGTGTCTATATTTTCTTCATTTGCTGTAATCTATATTGGCACATTTCTTATTTATCTCATTCTCTTCATTGAGACCAAGCAGTATTACTGGATTTGAATCCCAACTGCCACTCACAGATCATGAATATGACTGTTGTTGTTCCATAGAAACCAACATAAAGGGCTGTTGCCCTGTTCGAGCTGTCAACGATATCAGTTGACCTATGAGTTGACCACACCAAAGTGTATTGATTTAACCCCTCAGTGTATGCAGTACAGTCCAGTACTAATATGGTTAGTGACCGGTGGACTAAGTTATGTGGCGTCATACCCAGAAAGCTAGACTCTCACCTGCCAGAGATGTTGTGAGAAAGAGATATAATAGATAAGATATCCCCTTCCTTTTAGTGAGCACATCCTGGAATAGCACGTACGCGCTGACCTAGCTACTATATTCACTGACACCCTCGTCTTTTGTTCATCTCTGGGGTGTGACTTTATCTCCCTTGAGAAAGTGTATCTGTCTACTTCATTGTGTTAATTGATGCTCCCCTTGGCTGCCCCGTGTGCCATCTCAGGTAACCTCTGTTACTTATCCTTGGTGTTGTCATTTTTATATAACATGATTTTCAACATGGTTTGTACATTTGTAGTTGTTTGTTGACAGGTTGTGTTGTTTGTATATGATTTTAAATAAAGTTTTGGATTTGAATTTTGTTTATGAAATGTAATTATTTCTCATAATTTTATATAGAATCCATGTAAGAAGGTTTATTCACATTTTGATAAGGTCCAGATATGCACCACAACTGTCATACTCTAAAAGCCTCTAGCTACCTCATTTGCACTTGCAGGGAGACCTGACTGGATTGGAACAGGCAGGATAACAGCTCCATTCTAATGTGCCAGGTGGACGTTTCGCCACAATTCTCACAGCTGTCCAGTTCTCTCAGGTCTCAGTGAGAGCCAGGGGTGTAGAGGTGGATCTGGGATACGGTAATAGAACAGGATTCTACAGTGGTTAAAACGCTCTCTGGTGGTACAATTTGTAATGATTCACAAATACACACAGAACAGGACAGTACTGCAAATGATCAGTAGAGGGCGGTAGAACACTTGTGATTATGTCCCCTGAAGACCTCAGCTAATACTCAACCTGTTGCAACACTAGGGATTCACAAAGAAAGAAAACTCACAAAGAAAGACATTATTTTACCCATTGTGCCTTTAATTTTTAGTCTCTGGGACCTTTATCAAAGCATAGTTCAACGATCATCCAACAGGTCAGTCACAGTGACGCCTTGACCATAACTTGCTACAGAAACCTGTTGTGAGAGGAGTGGAGTGTGTCCTATCAACACACCTTTGACTGTGTGAGTAGGGTAAACATTCCTCCTGCTCTGGTATTAAAGAATATGTCCTGGTGTGTGTGTGTGTGTGTGTGTGTGTGTGTGTGGAGGGCTGAACAGAGCCAGGCCCGCCTGGATGGACATTAATGAACCTTGCTGTTATTGATTGATGGCAGTTGGGTCTAACGGGTGCTTCCTTATGAATGGGGGATGGGTTCTTTGAGAGGGAGGGGGTGAGGGTGGGGGAGGGGGGGGGGGGTTGATGAAGGTCTCATAAAGAGCATAAAGAAGAGTCATTCCTCCCCCCTCCATGACCTTTGTGCACAGACTGGAGTATCCCTGGACTGAGTGAAACCTGTCTCAGACACAATTGTAATGTCTGAGGACATTACTACTATTACTACTACTACTACTACTACTACTTCTACTACTACTACTACTACTACTACTACTACTACTACTACTAGGCCTACTACTGCGAACTACTGTATGCTGAGTATTCCATGAACTATGTTGAGTATTCCATAATATTAACCAGCCAGACTGAAAATCCACCCATTGTGATGCAACAAAAGACATCTACATTTGCCGATGTAACAAATAAGAAAAGAAAGAAATCTATTAGTTTATGAGTCAACTTCTAACTGCCCAAGCAAATTCGGATAACGCCAGCAACATGTCTAGATTAGCTTATGTAGTTAAATTAATATTATTATTAGCATTTATATTTTCACAACATATTATTTTTAATTCAATCTACGAGACGGTCAGTGATGTTGAGGGAGAGGCTGTGGAGATCTTTGACACAGCGTTTAACTCTCAATCCTCTGTGAGAGACGTATGGGATGGGGATGTAAGAATGATAGCTAATGTGAGTATATAGATAATTCTGAATTTGTATCTGAAATGTCGGTAGCTATCACTTTTACTAAAGTTGAAATTAACTATAGTTGCCACCGTGACAGCACAGTGAATATACAGTAGTAGTTAACGTTACAGTAGTAACTGCAATGCAATTACATTTAATCTACATTACATTACAGTCATTTGGCAGACCCTTTTATCCAAAGCATTTAACATAGTCAGTGTAGGCCTGTTACTCACCAGAACTCAAGTGATCTCCCATGAACACGGGACTAAGAGCATCTATTGCTGAAGCCAAAGTGCAAGAGTAGCAGAATATAAATACAATAGGTGGACTTCCATAGGAACTAGAGCCATGATGTTTCCTACACACAAGCCTCCAGCTAAATGAAGCACAGAGACAAGCATTCACAAATCACAATTTTTTTATTACATAAATATGAACGACGACTGAACCTATCAAACGACTATAAAACTAGATCCGGTTCATGCCACAGTGTTATGGTCCCTCGTCAGACGCTAACTGACTGTTCTACCTCAGTGAGGGCTGCTGCTATTGATACAGGACATCACTTATCACCAAATAGTGCATGGAGGTACATGCAGTAGACTAGAGAGAGGGATAGCATGCAGTAGACTAGAGAGAGGGATAGCATGCAGTAGACTAGAGAGAGGGGTAGCATGCAGTAGACTAGAGAGAAGGGTAGCATGCAGTAGACTAGAGAGAGGGGTAGCATGCAGTAGACTAGAGAGAAGGGTAGCATGCAGTAGACTAGAGAGAGGGGTAGCATGCAGTAGACTAGAGAGAGGGGTAGCATGCAGTAGACTAGAGAGAGGGTTAGCATGCCCAGTGCATTGTTCCTCCGCATAAATACATCCTTAAAGTCACACAGATGCTTAAAGCACACAAACAAACATGGGGCCCCAAACAAAGACCCCGTCAGGCCAGATCATTCACATGTGAAGTCTGCGACCGCTCACAAGTCTCTCCTGCCTCTCCCTACTCCCATCTCCTCACCCCACCTTTCATCTCCCGTACCGTCAGATCTTCTCCTCACCTCTCCTCACCCCTCCTCCCCCCTCCCCTCTCCAGCTCCGAGCTCTGTTACTGGGAATAGGAAAGGTCTACTTTTCTGCCATACAAACCACGCTTCAGCAAAGACTATGAATATGACATTACAGTCAGTTACATTACAATCATTAAGGAGATGCTTTTATCCCAAGCGACTTACAATAAGTAGATTCAACATAAGAAGTCAAGAGTACTATTACTCACCAGAACTCATGGCATCTCTTTCTAAACAAGCATCTGAGAGCCTCGCGTAGTGCTAAAGTCAAAGGAAGAGTCAGGGTATTACATCCAATAGGATGGACAGAGAGAGTAGAAAGTGATATATGCCATTATGACTGAGTGGTGTCTGTCCAGCCCACAGGAGATGCATAAAACAAACCAATAAAACAAACCACCCAAACAAGAGAAAGTCCAAGTTCAAATCTACTCCCCACCCTCCCTCTTATCTTTGCAGATACAGTTAGCGTAATCAGCTCTCCTCTCCCTGGGGAGCGCGTTCTTGCTAAGGGGAGCTGGGGGGGGGGGGGGGGGGGGGTCAGGGGGAGGGAGGGAGGGGGGCCACTTCCTCAGGAAAAAGCATCGTCTTGCCGCTACAAAACAGTCCAGTCAGGAAGTGGTCAGAGGCAGCCCTGCAGTCCGGCCTCTGGGATATACTCTGCTTGCGGACCCAAAGACACACACACACACACACTTTCTCTCTCCATTAACATACCTTCAGGGATACACACACACTCCCTGTTCGCAGGCCCGCTGGGACATCCCTCACAGACACACACACCCTCTCTCGGACCGATACACTCCATTTTCGGACCTCCAGGGCCACACACACACACACGCGTGCTACAGGAATGCCTCTGCTCTGAGATTCACCGGGATCCTCTTTTCTGCAGTATAACAAGGTAAGGGTCGGCCCATAGTCACCGATCTCTGGCCAGGGGAGGGGTGTGGACAGACGCAGGAGACTGGGACTGTGACAGCGAATCTGATTATGTTGTACTGTATGGGTGTCTCTGGTCTGGCTGACCGTAGTGAGCGCTCCATTCACAGACAGAGTGATGTGTGTGTGTGTGTGTGTGTGTGTGTGTGTGTGTGTGTGTGTGTGTGTGTGTGTGTGTGTGTGTGTGCGTGCGTGCGTGCGTGCGTGTGTGAGTGAGTGTGCGCGCGCATATTCTCACTCAAGGTTTGGACACAGGTCAGAACATAGGTCAATGTGAGAACAGCATGCAGAGATTTTGAATGTTCCGTTTGCTAGTATCGCATATCACTTTGAGTGTGTGTGTGTGTGTGTGTGTGTGTGTGTGCCTGTTCTTACTATATGAACTGCATGATAGCCTGCATGATCATTAGAATGCTGCCAAGATCAGTCTTATGTTAGCCTACCTGATTCTCTGAACTGGCATATCAACACATGTAGATCTCATACATAGAGATGTACAACAAACTGCAGACAGACATAATTGTTTGTTTTTCATGGAGGAGAAGTGATTTGTTTAGTCCTGTATGCACATACAGTACAGTAAGCCTACATCTAAAATACTTTATCTTGGTTTCGCCTTACCTTGGTGTTTTAGGGGCCCGTGATTGGTTGATTTTTTGTGTATGGTTGGTCTGTCACACCTCTATGCTGGCCTATCCACAATCTGGCTGCGTCGGCCGCCATGGTGATGACTCATAGATAGCTATGGGCGTCGGGGGATCTCCCAGATGATGTTGTTGGTTTATTGTTTATGTGCACGTTGTGACGCACGAGAAATCCACTCACAAGACCCCAGCAGTCACTCCTCAGAAAAACAGAACCAGACAATGTGAAAAATGTGACGTGTCCAATACAGCCTAATGATGAGGAATAATGTGAACAATGGCATGTTGTCAAGCAGGTTTGTGTGGAAAACAACAAACTACTTCAAATAACTAACAACCGGACTAGCTTCGTATCGCCATGGTACTGACAGTCACTGGATTTGAGAACAAGTCCACTTCCAAGATTTCTGTAGACCTAGTGCCAGAACAAAGCAGTTGCCATTCACTTTAGTTTACACACAACAAGTTTTGAAAGGCAAACAATAGAAAGTGCCAGTTACAATAATACCGTCGGGATATCTGCTGTTTTACTTGGGCATTACTACCGAGTTCCAGGACCAACAAAAGCAACTGGAGCCCAAATAAGTCGACCACCACCCAGTGATCTTATGGTCACCATGGAGCAGAGGGGTGGGAGCGAGGTGTCTGCCAGACGCGCGACCACATGTCATATTGGCGAGGTGGGCGGAACAAGAGTCATCATTACATGTTCAGAGCAGGAAGGAAAAAGTGAAAGAATACTAGGAGAGGTGGTGGGTGGAGGGGGGGAGTCAGAGAGAGAGCGGGGTAGATAGAGAGAGAGAGAGAGAGAGAGAGAGAGAGACTATCCTGAAAGAAAGCAAGACCCAAACGTGTGATATTAGTTACACTAATATACACTAGGGTACATTGAAGTAATCTCAGTCCGCTGTGGCAGATGGTAGAAAACGTATCCGTGCAGGAGATCTTCTCTCTCTACGGTTTCCCCTCGTAACACCGGGCTGCCTGCTGACGGACACCTTCCTCTGCGGCTCCAACCGATTTAGAACGCAGAACCACAAAACCAGAACCCCGCGGACAGACTTCCGTGTGCTCCGGGATCACTTTGACGTCAGCCCTCTGCCAAGATTGGCAGCTTGTGCTGGTTCAGGATGCTACACTACCTAGTGCAGTCAGCTATAATAGAGGATAACCTCCCGACCCCTCCTGCTGACAGGGATGCAGACAGATTCATGAACTGCTACACCCGGGCCACGGAATACGAGCTCTTCACTCAGTGGAGTAGAGCGGCTGGCGCAGGATGCAGGCGAGCTATGATTGGAGCGTCCCCCGGTGACTCGAAGCCACAGGTGCAGCCATGCGTGGCGACAAACAAGGAAGAGCGTTTGATTGGCTGGAAAGGGTAGGCAAGCCTCCTTAATGACAGAGTGTCCTCTTTCTGATCAGCACATCCTCTGCGTCTGCGTTGGACTGGTCAGGTTGTGCCTATGTAACAGAGGCAGGGCTGGACTGGCCATGTGGCGTACCGGGCAAATGCCCGGTGGGCCGGACCTACTTGTGGGCCGATCTAAAAAAAAAAAGAGCTAACGAACGGCCCATAGAGCAGGGACAGCGGCCCATTGGTCCATTTTCTATACTGACACTGGGCTGGCCCAATCATATGTAGGCCCCACCCCTCCCTCTGTTAGTTTCAGGTGTCATTTGCGTGGGCCGTTAGAGAGCCAACTGGCCTGGCCCGCAGTGAATGGCCTGTCCCCCCGTCAACAAATCGCGCAGCAGCACCCCCCCCCCCCCGTCAACAAATCGCGCAGCACCCCCCCCCCCCCCCCCGTCAACAAAACGAAACTCACCATGCCATCGAGTCAACAGTGTGAGGAATTTTCCACATGATAGGATGGTGAGTAGATAAGAGCATAAATCATCCACTCTCAAGATGCTTATCAACCCGCAGCAAGATAAACATCACACATCATGTACTCTCGGTGTGTTTGACAATAAAATCATTCCCCCTTGCTTCTCACGCCTTGCTTCTCACACCCGTGTCACGCCAAAATCATTCCCCCCCGATCTGTCCTCTCAGGCCTGTCAAGACTTGACCAGTTAGACGTTAGATTGCGAAACACTAGAAATGCGGCCTCTGAATGAACTCTGATGACACTGTGAGAGGGGTAGAGAGACACACTCCCCAATGAAGAAGAACTCAGTTGTTATGCACTGCTGTTTCCTGTTCCCCGAGCCTCAGATGGGCCTGATGGAGGCGGGTTCCTCTATTCTGAGGCCAAGGCACACAGAGGAATAGCCTCTCTCTCTGGATTCTTCATACACCTCCAACCCTTAGATGTGATGCCAGTTGACTTGTTTCCTGTCCCTCTCGTCACCTTACACACACACACACGCACGGACGCACGCGCACACACACGCGCGTGCACACACACACACACACACATGCGTGCACACACACACACATGCATACACACATGCATGCATGATGCATTCAAACACAGTAGGCCTACACTGTGCATTCACTCACTCACTCACTCTCTCTCACACACGCACACACACACACACACACACACACACACACAGCCCCCCCAGATAAATGCGATCTTGGCTCTGTAACTGATTAGTTATGCCTTTAGGGAACTGATGTGACCTGGACATGTCACATACAGACGTACCTTTCATAGCCACGATACAATGGGTCACTATAGTGTGCATTCTGCCATCCATAGCATACCTCCTCTGTGTCTCAGGGCAAATCCATCCTGTGGTGTATGATAGCCCATATATGCATTACACAAAGTACCTGTACCCTGTACATATGATAAATATAGATCATTGGATCCTTGTAAGCTCTCATACATTAGATCATATCATGACTGGGCAGGTAGCGACCTCACTTACACAACTCTCAGTTCCTAACTGCAGGCACTGGCACTCGAGTCAAGGTGACTGGGAGTCACTCAGTGTGTGTGTGTGTGTGTGTGTGTGTGTGTGTGTGTGTGTTTGTGTGTGGTAGACCTATGTTAATCAGTGCCATAATCAGTATCAGCCTCCAACCCTAACCACCCATTCTCATAGTCAATATGACAACACGGGTGACGGCTGTTCAGTCCCACTTCTAAACAACACTGTTTAAAATAGTCTCTCAAGTATGTCAAGTGTTCACCCTGGTGAGTGAGACAAATATTTGACATTTATTCATTTGTTTGTCAGACTCTTAGAAATGACCCCGTGACCTTCGCGAGCTGTAGCCTCCACGGCTGGGATGTTGAAATGTTGCTCCGGGTCATCTGGGGCGCAAGGGCACCCTCTCCTCGTGCCAGGTCTTTGTTTATAGCGGCTGAGCTTTCTCAATGTTTACCATATTATCGGCTCCAGACGCGCAAATTCCAGATTTCACAAAAAACGAGTGACGGCTGTTCAGTCACACAAAACGAGTGTTTTTTGTGTGGTGTCATTTCGTCTGACAAAACCCTCATATCGTCGTGTCGACTCCCCTATGGGCGATACTGGCACTGAATTCGGCACGCGATGCATTCTTCTGTGCAGTACAACTAGCGCGCGGCGCCTATCCTTCACTGCTGCGTACACGCGCACCTGGTCGACTACCACGACTTGAAGAGGGAGTCCCGTCCCGTTTCCAGGCGGGCTGTATGAAGGCAGTGGAGTGTATAGGGTATACGGACTGGGATAACCTCGGGGGCATAAAGCCATTCTACACCGTGAAGCTCGCCTCATGCAGGAAACGTTAGGGAAATAAATAGCCTACACAATATCAGTTTATGCTACCTGGAATGGCCACTGACGAAGGGAATGTTACGATTTTCGATTAGATCGCTCTAGCCTATCTGTCGCTCTCTGCGAGTGATAGCAACGTTGAGCAGAATAAGCCAGCCCACCGTTGAGGAGGAGGAGAGAGTGGGAGTTAGAAACTTTTTGTGGTGGTCAGGGCAGTTTCTTCCCTCACCTGACGAGACAGCCCAGTCCGGACTCTTGGATTTTACCTTTAGCCGTCTGTACCTTTTTGAAGTTTTGGACGAGTGAGCCTTCAATATGAATCCCTCAAGTGAGTGAATTTGTTTGTCTTGTGTATTGTCTTGTCTTTGAATTGACATGAATATTTCTGCATTTGTGACTGTTGATTCATTGATTTTATTTGACAATTTTTTTTTTTTTTTTTAAATACAATACACAAATGCCTAGAAGAGATTTTCACTACTGCTACCTTTATTAAGAGAGCATGGACTCTAAGAACTGCAAAATTATTTACATGTAATATGGCTTGAAGAAGATGTCTGGAGCTATAAGTTAACTTTTGATTGTAATGGAATGTCTGTTGTGGAATGATTGTGTTTGACTATGTTGTGTCTATGTTTACTATTGATGTGTCTTGTAAGTCCTTACGGGCACCCTGTCCGGGGTGCATGACTGAAATAAACATTTCCAATCCAATCCAATCCAGCCTAGGTTAACGTACTAAAATGCGTCAGGATATCGCAACAAAGTCACATGACTTATTTCCATTGCGGTCCTGATGGAAGATATAGATAAGATAGATACGAGTCCTGCTTGCAGTATCAAATAACAGGATATAGTTTACCAATTTAACCCTACAGTCGGCTATGTACGTTTTTCCCAACGGTAGCAGGCTACCACACTCTTCGTATGGTCTTTTTTCAGAGGGATTTGTAGCTACATTTTTATTTGACCTAGGCTGAAAAAAGTACAGTATAGAGAAATATTCCTGAATCATCAGCATGCTTGCAATTATTCTGCTTGTATGTTGAGAAAGCCATGAGGCTCAAGGTCCAGAGTAATAGATTGTTATGCTAGTTAATACTTCATCACTGCTGTGGTAGGTTTAGAACCGTCTGTTCAACTGAGAATTGAACTCTGAATGAGCTGACGGTGACATTTTCTACTTCCTGCAAAAGAAAATACCACCAGATTCAGCTAACTAAAGCTAATTTTTATGCCTCCACAACTCCACACACGCACGCACACACACCCACACACACACACGCACACACACACACTGAGTACTCTGCATATAAAGTGTTAAGTATGAGTGTGGTTTCCAATGGCGAGTCTGGACTAGTACAGGATCAGTTCAACAGTAGATGGGTGGTTAATGTCATCTGCATACTCATCACTATTCAGCTCAGTGCCATCAGATTATCCCATCTATCACTGCTGGCCAATCTCTGCTCTATTGTTGTTTTTAATTGTTGTTTTTGTCTACAAATTTTAATGCTGCTATTTTAGCCAGGTCTCCCTTGTAGATGAGATGGGACCACCTGGTAAAATTTACAAAATAAAACACACACACACACACACACACACACACACACTTCTGCCACTGATTTGCCCCTAGCCAGTCTTTAGACATTGCTCTTCCAGGCAGCAGTTAACGATTTACTGGCCCAATAAGGGTTAAATAAAGGACGTGTCATGGAAAATAACACAGACCCAACCTGGAGTAAGTCACATTACAGTAGGGAGGGAGAGAGAGAAAGAGAGAGAGAGACAGAGAGAGAGAGATGGAGAGAGATACTGTCCTGTAATGTAGATTAGGCTGAAGTTTCCTCCAGTCACTGATCGTGGATCAGATGTTCGTTTTGCCATAATAAAGTTCAGGTTAGGGTGTGGGGGAAGAAAACTGATCAGAGATCTGCAGCGGTTCACCTCTGCAGCCTAATAAGATCTTGATGACAGTTGAATGGAGATCAGTCTCAGATCCAACCCTATTGAAAAGGAAATATGGGCCCTTAAGGGCACCAAAGGACAAAGTCACCTGGCTGCCTGTTCAGTTCTCTGTGAGCACTAGCCTGCAGGCTCGGTTGGTTAAGCACAGCGCCTCCAGGACCAGAGTTGTGAGCTCAGTACTGACACGGGCCAGACCTATATTACACAAACTGAGAAGTAGAATGGTATATTACTGTAAATCAACTTCCTGAATAGATGGAGATAATGTTAGAGGAAGGAGCTGTCTGATCCTGTGTGTCCTGGGCCCCACGCAGAGCTGTCAGTCAGAGGACAGCTAAATACAATCAAACTTTGTTAATATGGTGATTTTCATATACAGAGGCAACATAATGCATTTTACAGAGCAGGGGGGTGGGGGTGTACTGATACTACCCAGTGGTGTAGTGGAGGTTATACAGAGGTATATGGAGTACATTCCCACTTCCTTATCCATGGACCCACAGTATACCCACTTCTTTAACCACCACTAATGTAAAAACTGTAACATCACCGATTTGAGCCAATATAGTTGAAATGTATCAGCTATCATCCCTCAGGGGAAATGATTCAAGAGGCTCTCAACAGCAGTCCAGGACCTCCCCTCAAGCAATAAGGTTAGGTGCGTCCTGTTCTTGTTGCTACAGGCTACATTTGTTAAAACGGCATCGGCGGGCGGATTAGATGGTTAAGTCCTCTTCTGTTGTGGTGCCTTGGTCTCTGTAACCAAACACATCAGATAGGCGCAGATCAGCCGGAGACAGCGCACCTGTCTGGACTCTGGATATGAGACTGGAGCTTGTGTGTGTTCTGATAATGTTAATGAAGAAAAGCACATTGGCTTTGGCAAAGTTATAATTCCAGATTCCTGTCTTTCACTTTAGTCCCCTGGCTGTTGTAGTCTATCCTCTGGCATGGTAATGAGAGGGTGTGTTTTTAAACATAACAGAGATGGCCTATTGTGTGTGTGTGTGTGTGTGTGTGTGTGTGTGTGTGTGTGTGTGTGTGTGTGTGTGTGTGTGTGTATGTGTGTGTGTGTGTGTGTCTTTGTGTGTGCGTGCGTGCGTTTGTGTGTTGTATGTACTGTATGTGTAAGGACAGACTGTCCAGGCAGGCCACATAACCACTTAACACAATCTGTCATCGGCAGCATGCCTGTCCTCCCTGGTCCCAGGGCTATCTGCAAGTTAGACCGCTATTGTCCTCTGGTCCACCAGGCCGTACTATCAGAGGTCAAGGATATCTTCTGCGTCCCAGAAAAACTAGATATCGCCTTCATTTCCTGCTGGTCGTGCTGCTCTTTGGAGCCACTTCCTGTTTGCTTGTGGATGTTTTTCTGCACGTCATGAACTTGGCCTGACATATAGTCTTATTTGGGATTCTTAACACAGTTAAGACATTGCAGTGTCATGAGACATTGTGAAAATAAGCCTAGCGTTTGTTCTGCCTGTTTTGGTCATAACAACATCGAGTCTCAGTGAACCAGTGGTTAGAAATTACTAGGGACAATGGGCCGCATTCACCAACTGTTTTGTACGATGCATTTTCCAATAATAGCCCTGATATGCTGGTACAGCTCAGATTAGTCTGGAATAAACCACTTTTTTGCTTCACATTTGACATCAGGCCATCTTTTTTATGTTATTTTAAATCCGCTACTGACTCTTCTAAACACGACAGGTGGAGTCTGGTGTTCCACCGTCTTTAGTTTGGGCATGCTTGACTTCTGTATCAACTTTTGTTTTCAATTTCTGTGTGTGATTTCCATGTGCCTGTCACAGGTTTCACTGTCAGTATCGCCTCCACCATCTTGGGTCCTCTGACTTCCCAAGGCACATGACAAAACACAGCTTTAGCCAGCTACGCTACCGAAAATATATCAATTCAATGGCTCAGGTGTATATATTCACACCTAGGAGTGAGTTTAACCAGTTCAACTCAGTTACATGTGCACAAGACCCTGCAGTCTCATGCACTTTTATAGGACTGCCGGGGCATTAACCTATGTTAATTATGAACAATTCAATTCACGAGTCAGGAAACATGAATCAGACGTAGACTTTTCTTAGGACCTTTCTTAAGAACATATTTTAGATTTTTTTTTATATTGGTTTGATATTGGTTAATGAGGCCCAATGTCACACATAACATGTCCTCCTCCTCTCCAGGTCCTGGCCCACACTCCCATGGTCTGAGGATCAGCTGTATAACTTTCCTCTGCCTGCTGGTCCATACTAACACAGATGACCTCTGCATGTCACAGGTGGCTTGACTTGCTGGCTGCTAGCTTGAACTCTACTAGGGCTGTCTCTAGAGCTGCTGCTTTAGCTGGAATCTGGTGCCAGGACTGCTAGCTTAGCTGGACTCTACTGTTAAAGCTACTAGCTTAGCTGGACTCTACTACTAGGGCTGCTACCTGAGCAGAAGTAGAAGTCAAATGTTCACGGATGAAGCTAAGACAAAATCTTCTTTTGCACGCATGTTGTGGTTAAGTTAAATTGTGGGTTGACCTGAAGGAGTGGTTGATGATTCCCCAAACACAGAGGAAACCTCATGCTTGACTGGACTTGACTTCAGAAAATAATTAAATCATTTAGATGCAGAAACCATAAAATAAATTCAAGACTGAAAACATTCTCACACCTAGTTTCGAAGCGAACATGAATAGAATAAATGGGTTCTACTTTTGGGGGTTGGTATTATTTCATCCATAATTGTTTCCATCGATAACCGCCCCCGCCCTCCGTCATTGGTCCCCTGGAGAGGCTGTGGCTGATTGGCTGATTGGCCGGGGGAAACCTCGACACCCATGTGGGAAATCCATCCAGACACAGACCCAGTCTCGCTCAGACACATTTAGGAAGCCACCAAACAATAGGTCGTCTTCAGGAATGTGAAACACGCCGACCTTAATAAATTGTGTTTAGATACACAAATCATGACGAGTTATTGAAAAACAGCCTCAAATCCAGTTGTTTTTGTACATATCTACTGTGTTAGAGCATGTATGTGAGTTGGGAAATGTGTTAGCGTCATCTTATTAAAGAGATTTGTCTTGCTATGATAGCTTCCTCATTCTTCCTCATCTGTGGGTTAATTAGTTTGCTCAGTGTACGGAATTGATGGTCCCACTTCTGTCTATGGAGCATTTTCATCAGTTGACACAAGAGTGTGACAGATCTAAACTTATCTTTTCAGGATTTCCCTTTGAAAATGTCCCCAGGTGACACTTTTTAAATTTCCTTTTGGTCAGGGCACAGAAAAAGCTCTCTTCATCATTCTCCCTTAGTTAAAATCACACACACACACACACACGCAGACACAAGGAGGAAGCGATTCAGCGCTGTCACCAGCCGTAAATATCCCAGCATGCCTCTGTGGGACAGGAAGCTCATGCAGGGGGACAAACATGTTTTCTTGAAAAGGGTCAAAGGACATGGAAGACCATGGCGCTTAAACAGCGTAACCTGGAGACCAGCAAGCGGGCAGACCATAATAACCAACCACCTCCATCTTTCCCACCCAAACAGGAATCACCATGGAAACCTGTCTCCCTAGTTCCTTTTGGCAGAGTCTTGAGTCACCTGTCAGTGTTTACAGAGATCAGTGTTAACCCGCTATTGGACGTCTCATGGGACTCTCCCTTAGACAAACACAGTGGTTGGGGCGGCATCCCATAGCTGTAATCATAAACTTTCTATCTGAACTATGAATGAGTAACTGTCCTCATTACTCAGGTTCTCTTATCAGACACCATAATGAACAAAGAGAGCTGTGAGATTTTACTGATATCGTCCAATTTGATGTTCCACCCAATTTTATGGCAGGCAAATATTCGGCTCCACTCGGTCACCCATTATCTGTTCTGGTAAGTTAGTTTTAGAACAACTGTCCTGTAATGCCGTTCTCCATTCTCTCTCTCTCTCTCTCTCTCTCTCTCTCTCTCTCTCTCTCTCTCTCACTCTCTCTATTCTCTCCTTCTTTTGTCGCCTTCGCCCCCAGCAGAGTTGAACCCCCGTGAGGCAGCATGCCCATCCTCAAGAACGTGCCAGTGCGCCTGAAGCAGGGCCGGGCTAACAGGGACGTGGAGAACGCCCGTGGCGAGCTGTACCTCCGCACCATGAGCCTCAATCTGGAGCGCAACCCCTTCGACGAGCCCCCCTCCGACCACGAGGACTGGGCGGGGCGTGGCAACGAGCGCTCCCTCCTGGATGGCGGTACGCCCAGAGACCGCAACCCCTTCGAGGACGAGGAGGACGAGAACGAGGCCAATGAGGGGCGCCGGGGCGGCTCGGGGAAGAAGTCGCTGAAGGGCACGCTGGACCGCATCCGGGTGGCGTCCCCGCTGAAGACGCTGGGGAAGCTGGGTAAAGGGCTGCGCTTGTCAGGGCGCAGCAAGGCCAACGGAACGCCCTCGCCGCCGGGGTCGATAGGAGGGACGCCCTCACCGTCGCAGAAGAAGAAGAAGGGGAGGAGGAGCTCGGAGGGCAGCCTGCTCAGGTAGGAGAGAGGCGGGGGGGGTGGAGGGATGAGGGATGGAGGGATGAGGGAAGGAGGAAGTGGAGAGGTGCATTGCGAAACGTCCTTGGGCTAAAGGAGAACCTGATGATGGGGCAATCTTCCACGCTGAACACGCAATCACTCAGAACTCTCTTTAACCTTTAACCCTCGCCCCTCAGGTTTGCGGGGAAGTGCAGGAAGGAGGGAAGGAAGGAGAGCCTGACCAACGGGGATCAGTGTTCGGAGAGCGAGGGCGACACCAGTAGCCGACGCCTCTCCTTCATGAAGATGGTGGGACTGGGCAGAAAGAGGGAGTCCATGGCTGACCACTCCTCCCAGGGTCCCGAGGAAGACGTGATGGAGGAGGAGGTGGTGCAGGAGGAGGTCAAACCCAGGGAACCCCTCTCAGGTACGGGGTCGGGAGACAGGGATTATTGGTACGAAGTGTACATTCATTAGGCAGACTCTTCAGTATATCTCCACTTTGCTTGTATGTTGTAGCAGTTACCCACAATCCATTTCTCTTCCTTTCAACCTGTGTGTGATAGCATAACATCCCACATGCAGCCCCTATGTATTCTGTCATGAAGTTAAGTCACTCACAACAAGTACAACCGTTATTTTCAAATACACGTTTATATAGTAGCTATAGTTTATCAAACCACTTCTGTTGCATGTGTGGAAAGTCTTATCACTGTCAGTGGTCACCCTGTTCAGCAGTGCTACGAGTCCTAACTGTATAGCTTCTATTTCCACAACAACAGAGAAGATCTTATCAGTGTCCCAACATCTGGGTTATTTCTGTCCCTCTGGCGACAATGGAGAAAGAGATGATAATGGAATAGAGAGAGAGAGAGAGAGAGAGAGAGAGAGAGAGAAAGATGATAGAGTAGAGGGAGACCCAGGACACACATGTGGTCACTTTAGATGGGGTTTCCCACTAATGTTTTGAGGGTGGGGTGGTCTAACTGGCGGAGGAGAGCGGGGGGATTCCTTCATAATTACATTTGAGTTCCTCCCCATTTCAAATATCAAACACATTCCACACCCTTGTTCATGGAATGGGATGACTGCTATGGATGGGAGCAGAACTGAACAGATCATACTGTATAGAGTGGACAGTCTAGTATAGTAGATGTACTGTGGTTTTTGTAGGAACTGACAACATGTGTTCTGTGCATATATTGTGTAGGGAACACAAGCCCCTGGTGTTTTGCCATATCAGCAGACCTAGATCAGCTCACCTTTTCCTCCAGTCTGTCTCAGTCTCGCTCCAGATAAAGATCATGCTGGTAGCAACACCCCTGTATATGTGAGCCTTGTTTATTAAATACTATAGGACTGACTGCCCTGTACCAGCGGAACACAAAGGCATCATACAACTGCTGGCATCTCAGTATCAGACCGCTTCACTCTGTGTGCGTGTGTGTGTGTGTGTGCGTGTGTGTGTACGTGCGTGCGCGTGTGTAGAATAGATGGTGCCCAAATACCGTGCTATCACGGTCCAACGTCCATGAGATAGCTCGTTGTGTTTGCCGGGCCGTTTACAAAATTGCTGGATTGTTCAGGACCAAGTCACGCAATGAGCAAGCACAAGTATATCAGTGTTAGTGCCAGCCTGTCTGCAGCTCTGGAATCCATTACTTTGGCCTGGGCAAATGAAACAGACCACTGAATGGTGTAGGCTAATCTCCTATATGGATCTCCCTCTGGGCTCCGCTGCTCCACGCGGGCTGTCGGGGCCTCGATCCTAACTTCACTTCACACTTTTGTCAGCCATGTGTGTTATTTCTGCAGCTGACCCACACAGCGAGACGATGTTATGTTTGTTTATGTGTGCATGTTTGTCATGGGGAGAACAGTGCCCTGGCATTCCTTCTCTCTCTCTCTCTCTCTCTCTCTCTCTCTCTCCCTCCCTCCCTCCCAAGACCCGAACCTACAGTCCTCTAATACGCAACTGGGACAGTTTAGTTGGCGGTCACAGTGTGTGTAGACTGGCTTGGTCAAGCCACAAACTGAAACCACTCAGTACATTGCGGTTTACTTTTGCCAGTAGACAAGCCTGGAACATTTTATTATTCTTGCTATTGCGTGGATTAGCAATGGCCCGATTCATCTGACCGGCTATTAGGGCTGGGAGTCCGAACTTCGGGATTCGAATATAATTCGAATATTGACAGAAATACTGGTATTCGAACGAATATTAGGCAGCCCTTAATATTCGAACCTGTTATAGGCATTATTTTTTGTAAATGTGTTGGCTAGCAAACGTTGCTTTTGATTCAGATTCAGAGGGTTTTTCACGCCTGGTGAAGTTGCAATCGCGAGCTCATTAGCAAGGCTATTGGACACCTGGGCTCCTGTAGGAGGTGACGTTAGTTAGCACGGCGCGTTCCAGGCAACCCGTAACTCGTGTTTTTCCGACCTCCTACACGTGAAAATGCTCTGGAATGGCAGTCAAACCCGTAACTTCCCACCCGTAACTTCTGGTGCGTTCGTTTATAACTGGGAGGTGGCAAATTGCGACTTGCTACTAGGAATGATTAAATAAAACACCGCATGAACTCGCACTTCCTCGTCGCAAATTCGGATATGTTTCAGCCCCCAGTTGCCGGCTGACGTCAATATCATATCATATCATCATCATATCATTCGCTATAGCTCGAATGCACACAGGTCGGAGGAAGGTATTTTGCCACTTGCGACTTGCCACCTCCGACCACAAACGAACGCACCATTCCCACCCGTGAACTCGTACCATGGATGTATTAATAGAATACATCATTGCTTATCGATATTGCCTATGATACAATGCCCACTAGTGGACAGAATGTGCACAACTTTATTTTAATACCTAGGTAGGTCTTTCTGTAAGAATTTAATGGTAAAAATATTATTAATAATAATTCGAATATATTCGAATATTATTATTAATAAATAAACGAACTTCGAATATGATTTTGGAGCAAAAGTCCCAGCCCTACCGGCTATTATGGGAAAAGTCTTCGCTCTCCCCTCCTTGGTTTGGTCTCTGCTTCTATAAAACACTCATGATCACAGACCACTACTGTACATGCGTGTGTGCTTGTGCATGAGTATTGTTCACCGGAGGAAGACGCAGCGTGCTAACGAGAGGCTGCTGTGTTCAGCCGGGCTCAAGTGTCAGGAAATACCAGAGTTATGGGGAGAGAACGACCTCTGCGACCATCTGCCAGCCACTCCAGATTCTCTGAGCCCAACAATGAGACAGAACAGAACAAAGCAAACCGGGACTAACAGGCAGCGGCTTTCTGACTCCGAATCCCTCGATCCAGAATAGGAGAAGTGAGATGGAATACAGACGAGGTTGAAATGAAGGAACCACGCTTCCCCCTCAGCCGACATGTGAAAGATCAAATCTGGTGTTGTGGTCAGTGTCCTGAGAGTTAAGTAGTTGTATATTATACATGTGAGGGTCCCAGCGCCAAAGAGGGACCTCCGCTTCAGAGCACCCAGAGAGCATGTGCACCTGATGAGAACGTAGCCGATATATGAATCTTTGAACTGTGATTCAGTACAACAGGGCTGGAACAAAGATGCACAGTATTCACTTCATGGTTATATCAGACGTAATGGATTATGTCATATAAGATATAATGGATTACATTGTGAAAGGCACAGGGCTGCTGGCAGCTTCCACTGCGCTGTACCTGTCCTGACCAGCACTGTGGAATTTGCCCTTCCGTGTCTGCCCTCCTGTTCGTGAATGTGTGTGTGTGTGTGTGTGGAGGGGCACAACCCACCTTGCCTCAGGTATTCAACAACCTGGGTTCATATTTCACCATAGCCATTAGACCAGGCCCTCATCCTACACCCCCCACCCCTACCTGTGCCATGGTCAGCTATGACAAACACACAACATCTGGTGACCTAGCTATCTGACCTAGCTAGTTGACCTGGTAGCCATGATGTAGTCTATACTGTTTGTGTCACACACACCACGACCCCTTAGTGGACGACATTGCCTAGTGTCTTGAAGGACTGTTTTTAACATTTTTGTGTTGAAGAACATCGAGCAGCACACCCTGTCTTCAGCTGTGTCTTAGCCCTATCTGATTGTCTGGGCAGGCCTTCTTTAAGGTCACAGCTACCTATTTGCAGTTCATTTGGCATCAGTGTCGTCCGCAGGACTTGATAAGAGGGTCATATAGCCTGCTTACGCCACAGTGGGGTAAATGATCTGCAGGCCTGAGACAGTAATAATTCAAGGTCTCCAGGATTATAAAACCATAACTGTCACTGGCTGGCTGGCTGGCTGGCTGGCTGGCTGGGTGGGTGGATGGATGGATGGATGGATGGATGGATGGATGGATGGATGGATGGATGGATGGATGGATGGATGGATGGATGGATGGATGGATGGATGGATGGATGGATGGATGGATGGATGGATGGATGGATGGATGGATGGATGGATGGATGGATGGATGGATGGATGGATGGATGGATGGATGGATGGATGGATGGATGGATGGATGGATGGATGGATGGATGGATGGATGGATGGATGGATGGGTGGGTGGGTGGGTGGGTGGGTGGGTGGGTGGGTGGATGGATGGATGACTAGCTTTAGACATCTGCTGCTTCTATGGAGCCATTTGGTGCTTCTGTTTTGGGAGCGTTCTGTAGCAACAAAAGAGTAGTTGTGGTGAATGATCAATCGAGAATGATGAAATACACATGTTGCTTCCTCACCTCCCTCAGTCTTCTGAATATGACCATGAAAGATAACCGTTGTTCTCCACATTGTCAATCCAAGTGTTTACATTTTCCATTGTGGCAGCAAAGAGAAGTCTAACATCCAGCAATCTGTAACTCAAAATGTACAGTAACCATGAGGGTCTTTCTCTCTCTCACCGCTTACTGACTTAACCCAGTCTGATTAGTGTTTGTTAAGTTAACGTCAGAGTATCGTCCAGAGGGATGAGGAGAGTCGGGAGGCTGAGAGGAGGCCAGCTGAACAGCTGAGTGTGGATGAGGTCATGTGACCAGTCTGCCCTGCCCTGTCCGGTCTGAGCCCGGCCTTGGCCTGGTCATCTCCCTGAAGACATGTTGACTGACTGACTGACTGACTGGCAATGTCCCTTTTAACCTCTGTCACTAGCTGCGCACATGTTGTGTGTGTGTGTGTGTGTGCTTTGTTGAGGCTGAATTTGGAATGGGAGAGTGGGATGAGAGATGAGAGAAAGGGGAGACAGAAGAGAAACAGATTTGACCCAGCTGTGCCTGCAGGGGGTTCAAGTGTGTGTGTGTGTGTGTGTGTGTGTGTGTGTGTGTGTGTGTGTGTGTGTGTGTGTGTGTGTGTGTGTGTAGGCCAGAAGTTGGAGCTCCTCTGCTTATTTGATATTTTACTTTGGTGAGAAAAAATATTTATCTGCTCCGGACACGCTGTGATGTGACGACAGCTGCCTCTGTCTGGAGAAATGGACAGTTTAAATATCTAGCTGTGGGTATTTGTTTCACCGAAGAGAGAATGTAGCTTTGTGCTCAGTTTGGAAGGCTTGTATTTCTCTTCATGCATGGTAGCACCTCTAGGACAAGGACAGCCTAAGCTACGGCAAGTTAACACTGAGCAATGCTAGTCCTAACACTGTGTTAGCCTAGCGCTGTGTGGTCTTAGTACTGTTAGCCTAGTGCTGTGTTAGCCTAGCACTGTGTTAGCCTAACACTATACTAGCCTAGCACTGTGTTAGCCTACAGTAGTACTGTGGAGGCCTAGCACTGTGTTAGTCTTGGGCTATGTTGGCCTAGCGCTGTGTTAGCCTAGCGCTGTGTTAGCCTAGTGCTGTGTTAGTGTAACACTGTGTTAGCCTAGTGCTGTGTGTTAGCCTAGTGGTGTGTTAGCCTAGCACTGTGTTGGCTTAGCGCCATGCTGGCTTGGGCGCCACAGCAGGAACATGGCTAGAATGTCTCTGGCTGGAGAGTTCTCTTACCCCGCATAATTTCGAGTTGAGAGAACTCCACATATCCTGCCAACTCGGCACTTTCTGTTCCACTGTGGATTTTCTTACAAACCTTTAGGGAACAGAAACCCTTAGTCCCCCCCCCCCCCCCCCCCATTCCCTTCCTGAATTCTTATAATAATGCTAGGCTACATCATATGTGCACCAGACTAGCACTTGTATCACAGGTCCCATAGGAGTGCTAGCGGCAAGATCATGCTTGTGGTTTTGCCTAGAGGAAGGGTGGTGCCACACTTCTGTACATTAGCTGAGTGCGTTCCTGATGGCAGAGGTTAAGAGGGGCAGGGAGGGGGGTGAGAGAGCTTGAGAACAAAGGCCCAGTGTTCCCCTTTTCTGTCTGGAGTCTGAGGGAGGGTCCCTGGCCCGTCCGTCCTTGTGTGGGTCACCTCTGGTTTTAATGGCTGCTCGTTCGCCCGTCAGAGCTGAGCCAAACCCCCCCCCCGCACATCTGTTTGGGTAGTTTCTATGCTGTTTCTGGGGGATACGTTTACAGGTCTCGGGTGATTCTCTCGTCCTGTGTAAACTTGAGCGAGTACCTGACCTTTAGGTGGCTCGCCGCCGTGGCGTTCGAAATATGGCGGATGAATATTGTCCCCGTGGGTGATTAGTACAACGCGGCCACTTCTTCTTTGTGGGTCTGTGGGGCGAAAACCAGGGAAGTGGTGGGGACGTCAATGCCACATTCTCACACCCTGTAAATTGTACACAATCAACCCTACAGTACATGAAGGGTTCTGGTGACTGTGTTTCCACACAATGTCCACCTTGACCAGAGTTAGTCAGAGAATGTGAGAACCTCGGTCATAAATCCAGTTCTTCCATATCCGGAGCTGCAGTTGATAAACTACTTTACTCTATTTACAGTAAACCCAGGTCTGATCTCCACCTCCTCCCTTCCCTGTGTCTGTCTGTCACTGGAGGGAGACTCACTCATTCACCATCTCCTTTCAAACAAGATGAGCATGCATTGTGCTTTATATTTAGATGTCCATCCGCTGCGTTAGCACAGAGGTGTGTGTATGTGTGTTCTGTGTGTGTGTGTGTCTGTGTGTGTGTGTTTCCCTACATGCATATATGTGTGTGTGTGTGTGGGGCCCAGGGTGGTGCCATGGCATCGGCGGCTGCTCCTTCTCTTCCTCTTCCTCGTTGGGGACAGAGACGGATGACCAGGGTGACAGAGCAGCTCCCCTGCATCCTCTCTGCCTTGTATAACACACACACACACACACACACACACATACAAACGCATATATAGACACACACAAACACACACACACACACACACATACAGATGCACGCATACACACACGCACACAAACACACACAAAAGTACATATACACACACACAAACGTGCACGCACACATACACACACGCACACACAAATGCACATACACACACACACACAGTTCCGCCTCTGAGGGCCAACTGAGCTACAGGGGCAGTTGAGCAGCAGACAGGCCTGGAAGCCCCTGCGGTGCCCTGGGTGGAGAGGAGCAGGGGGGGAGGGAGGGGGGTCATATTTTCACAGCTGATCCGTGACGCACCTTGGCCTGCAGTGGTGCGAGCTGTGGTGCGATGTGCCTCCTAGGCCTATTGGAGACAGTCCCCAAAGTGGTGTCACCCGCCCCCCCTTCCTGGGGTCGCTGTGTTAGGTCCCAACACCACTGCTGGAGGAGAAGGATATGACATCAGTTCCTGCCATGCTGCTCGCGTTGCCTGACTGAGAGAACAGTGTGTAACTACACTTCCACAGATGGAGGCTGTGTAGACTGTGTATAGACTATATATGTAGACTGTAGGCTTGGATGTATATAGTCCTTGTTCTTCTTCTTTTCATGCTTATTGCTACTATACATAGTCTCTATCTGCATTTCCAACCTTTGCTGTAAATTTTCCACTGCGGAAACACTACATTTCCCCCTAAGGGGATCATTAAAGTGTCTATCTATCTATATAGGCTGTATGACTGTAGACTAGGCTATATATACTGTGTAGACTGTATTGTCAATGTAGACTGTATAGGCTGTACAGTATAAACTGTGTCGACTGCTGTTTAGACTATACTGTAGACTATATTGGCTGTATAGACTATATAGACTGTGTAGACTACACTAGTTAGGCTGTATAGGCTGTATTTACTGTATATACTGTGAAGACTATATAGGCTGTATAGATGCAGGGCTGACTGTACACACCAGCAGACTGGGAGAGTTGTTGTCGATGTGTCTGTTGGGGATCGAACCCCAGTCTCTCCCACAGCTACAGCCCATGCAACTACCATTAGACCAAGAAGACATCCTCTTAGTGGGAGGGTGATGTTTGCTTACAAGTTTCTTACAAGCCATGGCTGCCAGGGTGAGGTCTCTCACAAGACATCGCTACCTCATCAGAGCAGTGTGGTTCCAAACCGCCTCCGCTGCATGGAGCGTTTGAGTCTGACAAGAGATGCTGACACAAGCAGAGGCCTCGTACATCCCTCAGACAAGAGGTCGGCCTTCTGCTCGCACTCCCTCAGCTTCCATTTACGATACACTGGTCGGTATAATTATAATTATAACTTTACACTGGTCTATAATCACAGTTGAGCCTCTTGCAACGTGTAAAGAAGTGTGAATTTCTCCTTTGGACATTATTCTTTTGATCTGTACAAAGCAGAGTATTAGTCAATATTAAATACCTTTTGGCCATTGTTAATGCTCAAGGACTATGACGTCTGTTTTGTCCCTGTTTGTTTGTCTTTGAGCTGCTTGCTCTGAGAGGCAGAATATGGCCTGTTGTGTGCAGTAGGAGACCGAACCACTTGTCCTAAATCATGCAACAGTGACGTTTACAGCGAGGGTAAAACCCGGGGGCCTTTCCAGAGAGCGGCTTTAGACGCTCAGACAAACTCTGAGCCTAACCCTGAACTCTGATTGGTGGAATATCCCTAGATGTAAACTACAGAAAACTGCATCATGAATCAGCATATGCTGCTAATGTCTGTGCTGTCCTATCTCCTAATCATTGACTTGTGATTGATGCCTTTTGGGAAACTTCCTCAAAACACTGAGTCTCACATTCTTGTTGCACGGTGATCTTTAGAACAGTTGGTTAATGAGCAACTCTGAGCGCTCCGATGTTCCT
The DNA here is from genome assembly GCF_949987555.1 of Borostomias antarcticus. Taxonomy (NCBI): domain Eukaryota; kingdom Metazoa; phylum Chordata; class Actinopteri; order Stomiiformes; family Stomiidae; genus Borostomias; species Borostomias antarcticus. The sequence goes on along the minus strand of NC_140234.1, from coordinate 36,305,373 downwards.
TGTTCACCCTGACGCCCTGTTAGAAAATGGCGCCTGCCGTTTCGTCGGCCATTACAGCTCAGTTGTACCGTGGTTACACGCCACAGGGGGCTGTGAACGACCAGCCGGCTGACATTACCCAGTAGTTAATCAACGAGTGTATGATGCCGTCAGATTTTCTCTAGTGGTAAGAGCATCTGACCACTGACCACAAGGCCACTGGCTCAAGACCAGCCAGGCCACTTGACAATCATCACCTACCAGTGTGCCTTTGAGCAAGGCACTTAACACTAGCTCATATTGTAGGTTGCTTTGGATAAAATCATCTGCTAAATGATCAATTTGTAAATTGGTGACATGGGGAACATGTCAGAAAACAAAAAGCATATATATTTAAGAAAAACTATGAACATACAGTAGGGACATGCATCAGCTTCCAGATGTGTTCAGCACCCCAGATCATGTGCTATGGAGAATGAACTGTCCTTTTCTCTGCTAGTGTTTCAGCCATTGGGTCAAGGGATTGTTTCTGGATGGATGGGGTCAGTTAGGAGCAGTCGTATGAAAACTATCCCTGACCTCTTATTACCTAAACCAGTCATACTCAGACAAGGAGGCTACTGACTCCTCAGTGACCCGCATCTAATAGCGTGTAGTCAGAGGTGCAGAACAGAGCCCAGGCTGGGCCCTATCCCCTGGTTGACACTCACACCTGATTGGTTCTCGAGCAGATATCTGACTCTGCTCCAGAAGGAAGACTGATGTCAGAGAGGAGTGTCCGCTGACATCAGTGACAACCTGTCGACTTTCATCTGCGGTTTTACGACTGAAATAAAATCTCTCCTCGCTCTCTCTCTCTTTACTCTCTCTCTTGCTCCCTCTCTCTGTTACTTTCTCGCCTCACCCTCTCTCTCTCCATTCTCTGTCTTTTCTCTTTCTCTCTCTGTCTTTTCTCTTTCTCTTGCTCCCACTCTTACTTTTTCTCGCCTCACTCTTTCTCTCTGTCTTCATTCGGCCCATCTTCCCCCTTTTGTCTTTCCCCCCTCTCTCCTTCTCACCCCTCTCTTTCTCTCTCCTCTCCCTCCTCCGTGACCACATCGCAGTGTGCTATGAGATCACTTCTCTGTAGGGTGAGTCTAGGCTCTTTAGCAGTCTGGTCGTGTTACTGGATTAGTGGAAACACTAAAGGGAGCTCTCTCTGGGGCCTGGACTGAGTTTCACTGGGAAGCCAACTTCATATCACCACCTGGATTCTTATATAAAGTAAATATTGTATATGAGCAACTAGTATTAGACCTGGTCTCCCGTGTGCCTCAGGGGTCTTAGAGAGTGAGCGCATATTTGAACGGTTTCTATGTGAGACATGAGTACTGAGTATGAGACACAAGTACGTATGATCATAACAGCACATCATAACTATTACCCCCTCCTCCCTCTCTCTCTCTGTCTCTCTCTCCTCAGTGCTGGAGATCCTCCAGCTGGTGACCAAGAGGGATCTCTTCCTGGCCGACACCCACATCCTGGAGCTGGAGCAGGAGTGCAACGAGGCCGCGGCGGTCTTCGCGGCAACCCTGACCTCCTCGCCAGCGGGAGGCGGCGTGGCGGCGCCGGAGGATATGGCGAGCCCCGGGAACAAAGATGGCGGCCGGCGCAAGGCCAAAGACGTGGAGCTGTTGTACGAGGCATTGCAGAAGGAGCTATGGGACGTGGTGAGGGAGTCTCTGCGCTCGCCCACGGCCGGACCCAACCTGGGACTGGTGGTCCAGGTACGCTCCCATCCTCATCCCTGACTCGCTCCTGCTAGTCCCGGTAGCGTAGATCATCCATCATGGCTCCACTCAACTTGCATGTCACAGGTGGTGTCGGTGAGGTCAACCTCTGCATGACTGAATCTTAACTATTCATCAGGTCATTCATAAACTAGAACGTTCTACAGTACGTTCTAAGCTTCTTTCCAGTTCTAACCTGGTTGAATAAACAACAGCATGCTCAAGCGCTCACCCCTGGTGTGTGTGGTGGTTCTGGTGGCGGTGTAGGTCCTGCAGCAGGAGGAGCAGGCGGACCGGACCTGGGCCCAGTCTGAGGGAGCCGTCCCCGGCGGTCCGCGCCCCCGGGAGCTGAAGCGACGCTGGAAGGAGGCGGTGGCGTCGGCCGCCGACAGGAGCCTGCCCCAGCGGGCGGAGGCCCAGGAGGGCGAGCTGGCGGCCTACCTGGACCGGGTCCGAACTCGGGTGGTGGAGGACCTGGGCGCCGCCAAGAGGAACGTGGTGGCGGTGTATCCAGAGGAGTACCGCGCCTTCCAGGTGTACGCCCAAAGCTATCACCAGGCCGTGGCCAAGAGACTGCGCAGCATCACCGACGGACAGCTGCAGATCACCGACATCTACGCCCTGCTGGACTGGCTGTATAACATCTACAACAGGTACAGGACACACAGCGGGAGACACACACTGGGACACATACACACACACACACACACACCATGGTTTCAGCCAGTTTTGGACCTACTGTATATACCATTGATTTAGTGGAAGACTTTACACCGTATGTGAGGCTATTGAGTAATTAAGTACTATGAATCTGTGTGTGTGTGTGTGTGTGTCTCTCTGTGTGTCTGTCGTCTCTCCAGGGACGTCCTGGGAGCGGTCAGCATGACCACGCCCTTCGACCACGCCCAGCTGGGGCCGCTCCTGCCCCCGGAGACCGTGGACAAGCTGGAGCTGGACTGCCTCAACTCAGTCAGGGTGAGGACTGAGGAGAACCACCGAGTACCGCACCGCTCTCCTCACACACACAGACACGCCGTACTCCTCCCAACTCCTCCACCCAAATACACCCACACACTCACCGCTCAACAATCTACCCCCCCGGCCTCACACCCTAACACACACACACACACACCACGACGGTCTTGCTGCAGGCCTGAGGAAAGGGTGCACCTTTGGCTTTTCCTGTCCACTCGAAGGGAGGCCTAGCAGCCTCGCCAGTTCAGCCAATCAAATGATGGCTTCTCAGGGGCAGCTGATGGGACTTCCTGTCTGTAAGGGCCGCATCACAATAGAGGTCAGACAAGAGCCTGTTTAGTTCAGGTCTCTGTGATGTAGCAGTGCCAAGAAGGGAGACCAGGTAGAGAGCTACAGTAAGAGTGTGGAACTCTGAGGTGGCCAGAGAACTTGTTCTCTCCTAAGTTCCCTTGCTCCGAGTCTGGGTCTGGTCTGGGTCTAGGTCTAGGTCTGGTTCTGGGTCTGGGTCCTTGTATGGGATCTGGTCTGGTTCTGGGGTCTGGTCTGGGTCTAGGTCTAGGTCTGGGACTGGTCTGGTGTGGTGTGGTGTGGTCTGGTCTGGTCTAGGTCTGGGTCTGGGTCTAGTCTAGTCTAGTCTAGTCTAGTCTGGTCTGGTCTGGTCTGGGTCTGGTCTGGTCTAGTTCTGGGTCTAGTCTGGTCTGGTTTTGTCTGGGTCTAGGTCCTGGAGTCTGGGTCTAAGTTTAGAGTCTGGGTCTGAGCCCATGTAGTAGACACAATAATCCACTAGTACATCCTGAAGAGGAAGTGGAAATCAAGAGGTCATTGGCTGCCTCAGTCTGTGAGCTGCCAATCATAGCCAGCCCTGCCAAGTCAGTGTCCAATAGGACCTTAGCCTTGGCCTTGGTTCTGATTGGTGACGCTAGCTGTTACTTGGTGACGCTAGCTGTTACTGGGGAGGCGGAAGTAACCATGACAACGAACTGACAGACTGACCCTAGCGACCATAGTAAATCTCTCTTTCTTTCTCTCTCTCTATCTTTCTCTCTCTCTCTCTCTCAATCTCTCTCTCATAATTCAAAACAGGGTTACAAAGTGCTTCACAGACTAAATAAAGCAATTCAAATAACACAAAAACAATGTAAGAGAAAAAAATAATAAGCATTAATAACAACACTGAAGGCTAAGGTGACCACAGATCTGTAACTGTCATCCTTGTTGCCCTGAAGGCTAAGGTGACCACAGAGCTGTAACTGTCATCCTTGTTGCCCTGAAGGCTAAGGTGACCACAGAGCTGTAACTGTCATCCTTGTTGCCCTGAAGGCTAAGGTGACCACAGAGCTGTCCCAGCTGCTGGACGAGGAGGAGAGAAGATGGATGGAGACACTGCACATCGAGGAGTACCAGATTACCCTGGCGTGCACTGTAATACAGGTAGGCCTGCACACACACACGTCATGCCATGTAGTTGAATATGTGTGTGTGTGTGTGTGTGTGTGGGGGGGGGGGGGCAGCTTTGTTGGTTGTTTTGTACAGCGGGCTAATGTGTGCGTTTGTCTGAGTGATAATATAAGTATAAGCTCACTGCTTTGGTGGAGCATCGAAAACATTCCTCAAGCGGAGGCCAAAGTAAATACACACTACTTCCTCTGCTGATTCAGTTTCCATCACAGCCAAGTAGAGTCCATCACAGCCTCTCTACTGGCCTCTAGTGGACATGATAGTTGTCAACATGTCGTGTGTGTGTCCATACAGAGGCTACAGGTGGACCTGGAGCGGTCAGCAGCCATCAACAGAGACCTGGGCTCCAGAGTGGCCCAGTGCAGTCTCAACGGCCTGGCAGACTTCCTCTACAGGTGAGAGATCACATGGTCTAGCATAATAGATCTGAGAGACACACATTCCAGAGCAAATCCATACCATACCATACCACACTATACCATACCACACCACACCACACCACAACACACCATAATGTTACGACCGGCTCATGACATAAACAAAACCAAAAAGGGGAGACCGATAACCAAAACTCAGAGTAATCAAATATTTAATTACAAACTAAAGGTACAGACACACATACGCCGTAGTGTAGAGACAATCTCCCAGAACACTGAATGGCAGGACAATATATAGGAGGCTGGTCAGCTGAGCCCAGGTGCTCC
>NC_140234.1:36290488-36295488 GCF_949987555.1 Borostomias antarcticus | reverse complement strand
GGGGCCGGCAGAGGGGCCGGGGGCCACGGGGCCACGGGGCCCAGAGCCCCACTAGGGCCCTCCTAGGATAACAGAGTGGTCTGGGGATGGGGGGGGGGCCTCAACCTCCTCTTCCCGTGACACACACAGCACAGCCCTGACCTGCGGCAGATCCTCTCCATTCTCCATGTGTCCCTATTGTTTGGTTTCTATAGCCTGAACCAGTGGAATGCTGGGTGCTGACCTGTAGGGTTCTCCAGCAGGAGAACACACGCACGGGTCCTAGTAGAGGGCAGATCTGTATGGAACCGCGGTCTAAATCTGGACCGACACCTCGATGTTCGCTCCCCGTGACATACTGTACATTTCTGACCCACATGTACTGTATTGTTTGGTCTGAATCCTGCTTCAGGAAAATGTAAACCATTGACCTGTAGAGTTCCCTGTACAGTAGGTCCCATTGAGGATGAAGCTGCAGCCACATAATTATATCCTACTGTAATATGTTGCAAGATTCATTAAGTGCTGTATTATATCAACAGCTTCCTCCTTCAAATTGATTTGCACTGTTAAATAATGGCCTCTCACATCAGATGAAGAGATGTTTGAGAAGATTCAAGCCACAGTTCCTTGGCTACAGGACCCGTGTTATAGTACTAGTACTATATATTCTGTAGTATTCTGTCTGAACGGCTGTTGAATGCACCCTAGGTTGGCGCTGCGCCTGGCACTGCCTCGCAGTTTGTGTCACCTCAGACAGGAAGTTGCTCACTCTGGTCCGCTAGGAGACTTCCTGGTGCCAAGGTGTCCAATCTAAGACCAGCCTGACTCCCTGGAACACAGATGGTTTACGCATTGTGGTGTGTGTGTGTGCGTGTGTGTGCGTGTGTGTGTGCGTGTGTGTGTGTGTGTGCGTGCGTGTGTGCGTGTGTGCGTGTGCGAAGTTGCTGTATGGCCCTGTTCAACTCTTCTATTTCCATATTGCCCTTCTCTGGCCAAAATGGCTTCCCATAAAAACAAGGAAATGTCTCTGCTCTGATGATTGATTGGATTTATTTGTTGAATTTCATCTTAAAAACAATACAGCTCTGCTTAAACAATCCAAAGATCCCCATATTACATACAGACAGGGCTGGTGGCCACCTCGTCCCTCTCTCTCTCTCCCTTCCTCCCTCACCCCTCATCCTCACCCTTCATCCTCACCCTTCATCCTCCCTCACCTTCATCCTCATCCTCACCTTCATCCTCCCTCATCCTCACCCTCATCCTCACCCTCATCCTAACCCCTCATCCTCACCCTCATCCTCACCCCTCATCCTCCCTCACCATCATCCTCACCCTCATCCTCCCTCACCCTCACCCCTCACCCTCACCCTCATCCTCCCTCACCCTCATCCTCACCCTTCATCCTCCCTCACCCTCATCCTCCCTCATCCTCATCCTCCCTCACCCTCACCCACACCCTCATCCTCCCTCACCCTCATCCTCCTGTACATGTAACATCACCCTACTAGCAAGTCCCCCATTCTCCAGCCTCAGTCTCAGCCTCAAGACAATCTAGGCAGCCATGTTGGTTTTCTTACTTGTTTGAGTTTAAATCAAGGTAACCAGGAAGTAAAACAATGTATCCAGTTCGGATGAAGCACTAACAGCAATGCTTCCTCTCCCTGTCTCCACAGGAAGAAGCACATTTCGGCCATATTGAACATCCGGGGGATGACTCGTCAGACGGAGCGCCAGGAGATCCTCAACATCGTCAAGGACATCGAGAACAGCGAGATGTTGACGCGGCTGTCCCTGGACCGCGTCCTGTTCTACGATGTGCCAGTCACGTCGGAGGTGCACTGCCTGAACCTGGGCCTCAGCCGGCTGGCTCTCTCCGCCTCCTCCTGCTTCTCCAGTCTCCGCCCCCGGCGCAAGAGGCACGCCCCCGTCGCCAAGGCCGGCGACGACGAGCTCTAACGCGGACGCGAGCGGGGCGGGGGGTCACCTCCCGACTCCCCTCCCCCCAGCACCTCCTTCCTCTCCTCTCCCGCAGGGCGCCTCTGTCTCTTTTAGTGTCTTTTCGTTCTGTCCTAGCAACACTAGCGTTGGCCTTGAATCAACTGAGCGTGTGATCATTGAGTTCCTGGAGTAGCTGAATCAGGTGTGTTGTAATGTGCTGAGGGAGAATGTGCTGAGGGAGAATGACCGGTGGCTCTGACTTCATCTGACGACTCACTGGGAACAGCAGCTCAGCAGCCAGTTGCAATAGAGCTGGTGGTTAAGCCCCGCCCACCGCCGCGTTGCCCTAGAGCGGAGCCCCATGGGATCAGGAAGTGGGACAACGCGTGCAAATGAATGTCACTTTGACCTCCCATGGCCGACTTGATAACGAGAAGGCGATGATGCCTGTGTTTCCATTTGTGTGACTGATGCCCGCCGGCTTGTTCCACAGGAAGAGACTTGCAGCGACAATGTGAACATGTGGTCAGACGTATGCATTGGAGGGAAGTGTTTGGACTTGGTCTCCAAAGATGATGGTTGGCTGCCACCGACTCCTGTTGACAAGAGAGGCACCTACATCCCAGCCTGAGACATGGCTCCCGCCCCACAGCGAGTGGCTGTTTGGCTTGACCATCAGAGCTATGGTGTCGGTCACAAGCACTAACCAATAACATTAGGAACTGACCAATATTATAAAGAACATTTGCTGACGATGGTATGGGATGAGTGAAACTGAATTCTTTATAGTTGCACATAACATAAAAACCCAATCAAAGGTACTACACTATATATATATATATATAATCTCTACGCTGATTTTTTTCCATGATTGTATTTAAGATTTTGATAAAAGTTTATTTTCATGGTGTGATGTATGAGTTAGATTTAATCTATGTAGGGAAAACCCCAGATGCTGATTGAGGAAGTGGGTTGAATCATAACTGCCTATTTATCTACCAACAATGAACTTATTTATTGTAGTGCAGTTTGATTGTCTTGTAATCATTGTTGAACTCTCAGTCTTACTCTTATGAATGTACCCTGGATCATCATTTCAAGTGTGTGTCATCTGTAGTTTTTTGCCAGACCCTCAAAGGACCCTGACTGGAGAGCAAACAAGACAATCAGACAATAAACCGTCAGAGAGAGATGGAGAAACAGGAAGTAGTAGAGGAAGTTCTGTGTGTTTTAACCTGTGAAAACTCAGCAATCTCCTAATTTCTTTGACTCGTGATTTGTGACGTATTTAAAATCATTTGATGGTTTGATTAGATTAAATTTGGATGGGATACAGCACTTCTGATTGTTCATGTCAGGCTGGTTTTCATAATTTGTTTTCCGATAATTTGTGTTTTAGAACAGAGAACGTCAAAGAGAGAGGCTCATTGACCAGCCCCGCGCCACGCTGATGGTCTGATCTGTCCACTCCAGGGCCACATGGTCTGTCCAGCTGGTTGTAACCATCTCTCTGCCTGAAGAGTGTACATAAATCATCTAACTAAATGAGAATAAATGAAAACGGCGGCCAAATATGTTGTGTGTTTTTTGTTTGTCTGTGTATCTCATTGAAGGACACATTGGCTTTGACCTTAACACGATTATACCGGACATGTCAAGTGTTATTGGTGAAATGTGAGCAAACAAGGATTACTATATTAGACCTCAGATGAAATCATAAAGTTTAGAAACTGATTGTCCCTAGGTATTATAATGAAGAAGATAATAGCAGTATGCTGTAATGTTTCTGTCAGCATGCCATGCTACAGTGCACTGCTGTGTTGCAGGAATGATTTGATAGTGAGACTTTGTCCACATGGTGGCGCCAAATATTCAGATTTTTCACTGTAGGTCATTTTGATGGTATTCCTTCACATCGTTTTCCATCAAGTCATTTTGATGGTTCTTCTTCACACATTTTGGTCAAGCGAAAAATTATCAATGGGTCTTGATATGAACTTGTCTATCCTGAGACTGACAAGGATTTTAGGTCATTCATTACTGCTGTACTGGACAGTAGAGCGGAGTGTCATGGTGAGAGAAAGCATGTGACATTTGACAAACACTATGGTCTAATTGTCCCCCACCCGGAGACAGCCGAAGGGCGAGGACTTTAGGTTGGCCGGTGTCATGTCGTGAGTGAGTGAGAGAGTGAGTGAGTCAGTGAGTGAGTGAGTGAGTGAGTCTGTCAGTCCCCCCGTAGTACCAGAACCGACCACAAAAGGGGCGCCCTTTCCAATGCATTTTTCCATTGACAAGTACATTGATATTTTTACATCAAAAACTATGCTTGGTGTCTCAGTATAGTCTCAGACAAGTTTACTTGGGAAACCATGTACTTTCTACATCCACAGAGAGTAGAGCTTGGGGTGTTTAGTAGAGCTAGATATGTCTGTATTTCAACATTCATTATAGGACTTAAAACCATAGAGGTGCATGGATTTGTTTGCCCACTAGATGGAGACGTTACTGTACTCTTATTCACTCTACCATGGTTTGTAGAGAGCTTACTTTGATCATTGATACACATGATGTGACATTAGTAGCGCTAGATATGTCTGTATTTCAACATTCCTTATAGGACCTTTGACCATACAGGTGTATGGACTTGTTTAACAACTAGTGAATGTTGCATCCTCGATTCCAGATTGCCGGCATGCTATATAAAATCACACATCATGCTGTCTTTCTTTGGTTCATTATAAACAAACAAAGCGAGAAGATTGAGGGGTCTTCTACAGGGTAATATAGTGGGATCTCTGTATAAAGATGAGAAGCAGGGGGCTTGATACCACAAGGGAACATGCATAATGGGTGGGGGACAGCATGTTTACATGTGTACAGTACTTGTTCAACTGCAGTGGTCTGTCTGGATATTATTAGCCTTTCTGACTATGACGTTTACAATACATGGCCAAAGAAAAACATTTAAAATGCAAGGTTTAAATATGATATAAATGAAGCTAAATAAAATATCAATGATAAAAGCTAGATTAAAAAGGTATGTCATGATCTTGCTTAAAAATGTCCACAGCTTC
>NC_140234.1:36177988-36287988 GCF_949987555.1 Borostomias antarcticus | reverse complement strand
GAATGGCCAATTGAAAGTTGTACTGATAAGGCTGACCAATGAAAACTGCAGGCCTGTTGGCCAAACCTAGTTTAGACAGGAAGAATGTGAATCTCGTGCTTATAAGACATAACATCAATTACATTACATTACATTACATTACAGTCATTTAGCAGACGCTTTTATCCAAAGCGACTAACAATTGCATTTAACGTAGGAAGAGCCAATGTACTACTACTTGCCAGAACTCACAAGTGCATCTTCTTTCTAAAACAAGTGACTAAGAGCATAATCTAGTGCTGAAGGCAAAGTGCAAGGATCACAATCTAAAGTAGGCTACAGTGCAATATAATATAATAAGTGCTTAGGTGGGAGGATTGTTGTAGTACTTCTTGAAGAGATGAGTTTTGAGCCTGCGACGAAAGATGGGCAGCGACTCTGCTGTCCTGACATCAGTGGGCAGTTCATTCCACCACTGCGGGGCCAGGACAGAGAAGAGCCGTGACCGTGTCGATCAACCGCAGGAGCCTCGGAGTGACGGGGCAACCAGTCGCCCTGAGGTAGCAGAGCGTAGCGGTCAGGAGGGGATGTAGGGTTTGACCATGGCCTATCAATCATGGCTTATCAATGTGATAAGCTCAGCTTTGTGTGGACTGTAACCTGCTGTATCACCTTGCATGCAAGCAATAAACCTGGATTAACGTTTTCTCGTCTGACATCCTCTTTATTTAAGGACCCTAAATTACAGTAAGATAACCCTTCTTTTGGATAATTATTGATCAAGAAATATGTGTAAATTAAGTTCCTACATCACTGTCTTGTGGATTTTAACCTTGTTGTACTACCTTGCATGAAAAGCAATAAACCTGGATTAACGTTCTATCGTCTGACATCCTCTTTATTTAAGGACCATAAATTACAGTAAGATAAACTCTCTTTTGAATAATTATTAATCAGTAATATGTGTAAGCTAAGTATACATCACTATTCTTGTGTTGTGAGAGCGCAGCCTTCTGCCAGAGGTGAGTGGCTCAAAGCGTTTGTGTCCGGGGAGGGAGGGGTCAGCCCCAATCTCTCCTGGCTGCTTCAGCTTCTGGACGGATGGGAAAAACTCCGCTTACAGTGACTACTGTACAGACAAACCCTGTCCTTTGTGAATAAGATGACATCTCCACACAGCTGGAAAATTCTCCGCCTGGTGGCAATTGTGGTGGTTTTCACCATCCTCTATCTGCTTCTAGGGGAACATATATCCACACACAGCAGCATGGGGTAGGCTGTCAAAAGATGACATTTTTTACTTGGTAACATACTGTATATCTGGTGAGGCTGTTGGAAACAAGGACTATACATGTAGACTTCGTAAAAAAGGGAGGATAAATTGATGTATCACTGTTAATTAATTTGTTTTATGTTTGTGGTGATAGATACATTATAACATGTATAGAATGCACACACTAATTAGGTAGTAGGAACCATGTTTAGATTGTAATCCATTGCTAAAGTTGCGTTTGAGATTGTAATAACTTCCTCTTTGTTACAGCTATATATTTCAAATGGTGTTAAACACAACAAATACGATCAAAAAAAAAGTCACAAACAATGAGAGCTCTAATTCCATGAAGTTTGGGTGGCAAATCAATACGTCAACAACTGGACCAGCCTCTGTGGAGAAGACCCCCATGCACATCCTCTTCAAAAAGAACTTCACCAAACTGCCCGTGTGGAATTTTGAGGATATTTATAACCGGGACACTGAATCCAGACCCAGGGTAAATGACAGTATCTTTTGGGCACTGCCCATTAAGACATATGGAATAGATTAGAGTAGAAAAGCAAGTATGGAGTGGTGTTTGTGAGTATGATTTGTGATGATATAATTGTGTATACTCTGTGTCAATGGGAATAGCTGTTATTATACACTCAACTACAGTGCTGAATATGATTGTTAGTGTTAGAGGAACTGTTGCCTGTTCCTCTGTTTAATTGGCTCAGTCTATCTTCTCTTCCCCCTCCATTCCTAGACCTGCCCCGAGTCTTTGCAAAACAATGAAGACTCAAGCTTTAAGGAGGCATTTATTCCTAACGTGCAGCTGTTCATGAACAGGGAGCATCTTAACATGAGTGAATGGAACAGACTGTCTCATTTTAACAACCCCTTTGGCTTCATGGAGTATAACTATTCAGGTGGGTGTGGTGTGGGTGTGGGTGTGGGTGTGGGTGTGGGTGTGGGTGTGGGTGTGGGTGTGTTTGCGTTTGCATTTGCCAGGGCAATGGGCCAGGGCTTTTAAATATCTTTGAAAGACCAATATTATTTTTATGAAATAAGCAATGAATACATCGTACATTGTGAAGACACTTTGTGAAGTCACATTGTTCATTTTGGAGCCACCTCAAGCATCCTATTGTTAGCAAGAAGAGTTGCGGCTAATTAGCGGTAAATAAAAGTGGATGACTAGACAAATCTGACTCCCTGACAAACTATTTTCCCTGTTAGAAAACTTAAAGGTAGAATATGTAGTATGTGGATTATTTCCCCCATCTAGTGTCTAAAGATAAGATCTGCAACAACACAACGTATTGGTTGCCAAAATGCCAGAGAATGCACTGTTTCAGTCATACTGTGATAAGATCTTCCCTTCACTAATCAGTAATCACAATCAAGTATTTCAGAGTGCCATGTAATAAGTTACGTTAGATGCTGTAGTGTGGAGATAACGTTAGGTCTGGCTATGCAGATTCCAAGAAAGATAACGATAGCTAGTTAGCTAGCTTACCGGTCTAGTAGAAAAGTAGCCATGTCACCATGCAACTTTATCCCATGAAACTCCATAAACTCCGTCCAACGAGAAAAGGCTGGCCCGATATTTATCTGACTTTTGCTCCTTCTTTGGTCACTGAGCTTTTGAGATTCGTATCGCACGATTCGCCAGCGGAGAAGCAGGACGACAAAACTCGACCATTTTACCAAACATTTAGCTGAAAAGAGTGAGCGGAAGTGGACGGAAAAGCTGCCTTTTTATAGTCGCACACACACTTGATGCTAACCAACATCTATAATGCTGCTAATTCATGGAAGTATAACGTTTGCTGGCTACTGCTAATATCACAGTGGTGAAGCTAGAATAGTACCTGGCAACCAGTACCAGCGCAGTACCAACGCTGTAATACTATTGGCTGGTATGATATCAACAGAGTGTCATTGTCGGGCCGTCAAAATTTCATAATGTAATAATTCAGACAAAATATCATTTTTTATGGAAAAGCAATACTTTTACTCTGCAGCCTTCGCAAAGCCCTATGGATGTATTATTTTTGATTTTTTTAACATTTTAATCCACATATAACATATTATACCTTTAATTGACTTAAGCAAGGGACACATGTTTTACGAAGTTCTAAGTTACAGCCACAACTCTTTTTAGGCTCAATGTGTATCCATTAAGTCAGAAGCCTATACTATGTGGACTTGGTTGAATGGTTAATGGTGATCCGTCATGATAGTCTTTAATGAAATTCAGCAGTTATTCATCCTTACTCACTTAAGATAGTTCATGTAGCATAGGAAGAAATAGAAATAGAGCAGAAAGTAAGCTTAACACTCATTTCTCAACTAAAGGACATCTATGCCAGTAATGTCCCATAGAAAGCATGTGGACATGAAAGTATGGTACTCAATAACATGCAGAAATGTGTGTGTGTGTGTGCGTGTGTGTGTGTGTGTGTGTGTGTGTGTGTGTAGGTATGTGTGTGTGTGTGTGTGTGTTTGTATGTGTAGGTATGTGTGTGTGTGTGTGTGTGTGTGTGTGTGTGTGTGTGTGTGTGTGTGTGTGTGTGTGTACAAGCCTGAGCATGCATGCATTTGTATGTGTAGGCTACTCACGCAGGTGCCTGTGTGCATGTCTGCAGAGGTGAAGGCAGCAGTAGACCTGCTCCCTAAGCCCCGGGCCCCTCTGCTTCAGCCTCGGGGCCCCGGACGGTGTGTGCGCTGTGCGGTGGTGGGCTGTGGGGGAATCCTCAATGGCTCTGGTATGGGGAAGGACATCGATGCGCATGACTATGTGTTCAGGTAAGTAAGATGCTGCAAATGCAAGATACATACAGAATAGAATAGAACAGAACGTTTATTTGCCATGCGTAACAAGTACGGGTACAGGTACATTAACAAGTATGGGTACAGGTACATTAACAAGTATGGGTACAGGTACATTAACAAGTACGGGTACAGGTACATTCCAGTCCTAGGTACTCAGATAGACATTAAAGGGTGAGACTACGAGCAATTAGGATGTACATAATGCTGTACTCATAACACACTCAATAAAACTAGAAAGGGTGCTCAGAGAGTACAGGACTCGGCACATGAATGCATTTTGTCGGTGCAACTCAGTTGAAATGGTTTAAGTCTAAGAAAGGCTAAGAAAATGTAATTTTCCCAATAGTGAATGAGAATCAGATATTATTTAGTTTCACATGCATAGAAAGATAAGATAATATTGTTTACTTAAACAGCAAATAAATAAAGTTGACATCTATCTAAAGCTGATTTGACTCCTCGTTGTAACGAAGAGCCATCGTTCTTAATTGTTTGTTTTTTTATCGTTCAGAATTCAAACCATGGCTAGCCTGGCAGAACACGTAAAGATGACATGAAGCGAAATGGTCAAAGAAATGTTTTGTTTTAATTCATATCCACCCAATGATTCGGGTAACATCAGATTTATATGTAATACCACTCAATAACTTTTCCTAATACTGTACAGTGTTTATTAGGGGCCAGGCAACGTAGCTGCCGGAACCCTATTGTATTTGCCTATATTATTATTATTATTCTCCATCTTCCACTGAAGTCTAACTTCCCATGGACAAAAAATCACCAAAATTTACACATAGCTCCAGTACTATAGCCAAAGTCCTCAACCTGCATTGTAGGTCAATAAACCTGAAGGTGGCACTACAGCAACAGTCTAAAGTTTAAAACTTTAAAAGATCATAACAAATCAGCCATATGTGCTATCACTGTAAAACCACCACGTGAATGTAGTCCCAAGTGAGACAAAACTTTCATACGCTCTGACCTTGCAGGAATTTTGAAGTCCATCACTCTGATTTCTTCATAAACTGTAAAACTTATCAAACCTATAGCCTGCCACATTTTTTGTTCAATTGACACCAAAATTGATATACTGTATCTTCAGACTGTCCTTACCAAACGATCCTCACAGATTTTTGAAATATGAAAAATTGAGCCCACAGCACATCAAAAGGTTTTACTAGTTCTGTATACAATTCCTATTAATTCTCGAACCCGGGACTACAGATCACTACTGCAATTTTTAGTTTTCTTTTCTTTTGTGTATCTGCCCCAGTGATTCATATCCACTTTAATGGGTTGGCCCATGTTACACCCCTCCACCGAGTTTAGTAAATTCACTCTGGTAGTTTTTGTGTAATCCGCCTAAAGAACAAACAAACAAATGAAATTACGAGCCATTTCTACTGAGTTACACTAACAAAATGCCTAAATGCATGGATGCCTGTGCTCTCTGAGCACCCTTTCTAATTAATGTTATTAATTACACCTGTGTTTACCCTGCACCAGGTGCCCTGGTAGTCAGAGGACTTTATAGGAGGGCTGGGGGCCCTGGTAGTCAGAGGGCTTTATAGGAGGGCTGGGTAGTCAGAGGGCTCTATAGGAGGGCAGGGGGCCCTGGTAGTCAGAGGGCTTTATAGGAGGGCTGGGTAGTCAGAGGACTTTATTGGAGGGCTGGGGGCCCTTGTAGTCAGAGGGTTCTAGTGCCCCTAGCCCTCATAAAAAGCCCTCTGACCTCTCACAGTTGTGCACAATGTCTCCAAGTTGCTGCGCACGGGACCTAATGGATCAGTGTTTTTTTTTGTTTAAGATGTGCTTGGACCCCATTGTACTTTCCAGACATGTTACTCGCACTATCGTATGACTGGCCCCTACAGTTGGACAGGTCCAGCCCCAGACTGTCCACCATGGCAATAAGGTGTTCAGCTAAGAATGGACCAAACTTTGCCAATAGCTCTAGGATGCCCAGGAAATTACCATTGTGAGGTGACCCCAGTAGCTCATCATCCCCCCTGAAAGCAAGCCCTCTCTCCCCTAAATATTGTATGACAGCCTCCACGGACGCCCTGCCCAGGGGCCCACACACCCCATAATCCCTCCCTGCCCACTGCCATACTGTATCAAAATGGCTGCTGGGATAAGGGTCTATTCTATTGACTCACTGTGTGGCTCTGGCGATGTCTGTAACCACAGTGTTTGCACTCTGTCAGAATCAAATATTTGTTTTAAGCTAAATGGTGAATGGATGGATGGTGAATTGAGTGCTCTTTTATATCGCTTTCATCCAAAGCGATTTACAATGGCGGCCAGCTGGTGTTAGCCTGCTCATTGGGAGCAGTTTGGGATTTAGTTCAATGGCTACGAAGACCTTATTGAGAGTAAGGGTATGGATATTTATCAAAGAGATTATAACAGTGTTGTACAAAGTATTTCACCTAAGTTAGTTTCTTGTTAAAAAACACACTGTTATATGGCCCATTGAATGAAGAGATCCACAAACATTTAATTGGTGGGAAAGACCTATCTGATCATACAGTATGTGTAATAATAACCATATTAGGAAAATGTTGACCTCAGATCAAAGTTTTTTCCCCAAATCAATTATTGCAGGGAAACTATCTTATCCAGATATCAAAGTAGAAAACATTTGGTCAGACCTTAATAAATTACTCATACTAAATAAAATAAAAGAAGTTCATATGAAGATATTACACAGATACCCTACTAATAAACTATTACATAAATTGAAAGTAGATATCTCTCCACTATGTTATTTTTGTAATTCTGAAACAGAATCTATTTCTAATTTATTTTTGAATTTATCTAATGATGCCCTTAAGTGTATTTGTCTTACTGGCAAATATCATATTCATAAAGCTAGAGTGATGCAGACTAAACCTAATTTCATTTTGCTTTGTGTTGAACTACAATCTCTCTTTGACTCTCTTTCTAAAATAACTACGAACAAAAAAGCTATTAAAACCTCTCATATATAAGAAAAATACTTTCTAATAAAAACAAATAGGCTGGATTACCTTAGTATTTTATTTATTTTTCTCCCTCATACTGTTTGTTGTTGTTTGTTTTGATTCTCTTCTTTTTATAAAGTTTGGTTTATTATGTTACATACAGTATATTCTGTAATTGATAACATTATGTTGAACATTTTATATGTAATATGTCACTATTGTAAATTCTGAAATATATTCAATAAAAAAAAAAAAAGAAAAAAAAAGAGGATTCAGTGGCCCAGTCCCAATCCTTACAAATTCACAGACTTTGAGGTGCATTCCCACTGTCAAAACGTCAAGTGCACAAGGGCTCTCTGGCAGACATTTTGATCTCTTAATGCCCCCTTACCGTAAGTCTGCACTTCTGTGGACTTTGCCTAAGGGAATTACCCACAGTTCATATCGTTGTGACGTGAAACACAGGGTTACCTGAAGAACGGCCAATAAACAAGCATAGACGGATCAAGCCTAACGTTGACGGAGGGTCTTAAAACGATATATCTTGAAGTGGGACGGTCACAGAGACACGGGGTTGGGACTGGCATAAAACTCTCGACAAATGCAGCAATACCAAACATATCCTGCTTGCATGCACATGCTCACACACAGAGCCATGAAATGCATTCATGGATGGAGGTCTGTGTTCTCCGAGAACCAATTTCTACATTACATTACATTACAGTCATTAAGCTGATGCTTTTATACAAAATCAATTACAATAATTGCATTTAACGTAGAAGCCAATGTACTACTACTTGCCAGAACTCACAAGTGCATCTCCTTTCTAAAACAAGTGACAAAGAGGATAATCTAGTGGTAAAATTAAGTGGAAGAGTAGCAAAATAAAAATACAGTAGATGTTTAAGAGGGAGGATCCTGATAGTACTTCTTGAAGAAGAGAGTTTTGAACCTGCGGCGAAAGATGGGCAGCGACTCTGCTGTCCTGACGTCGGTGGGCAGTTCATTCCACCCCTGCGGGGCCAGGACAGAGAAGAGCCGTGACCGCGTGTCGATCGACCGCAGGGGCCTTGTGACGTGGAAACCAGTCGCCCTGAGGTAGAAGAGCATAGTGGTTGGAAGGGGGTCTAGGGCTTGACCATGGCCTGGAGCTAGGAGGGGGCTGTCCTTTCAGTGCCCTGTAGGCTAGCACCAGAGTTTTAAACTGGATGCGAGCGCTATGGAGCCAGTGTAGGGAACGGAGAAGGGAAGTTCTGTGGGAAAACTTGGGGTGGTTGAACACCAGGCGAGCAGCAGCTTTCTGGACAAGTTCCAGGGGTTTAATGGCTGACGCCAGAGCCAAAGCAAGTAGGGAGTTGCAGTAGTCCAGGCGGGAGATGACCAGGGCCTGGATGAGTCCAGGGTCACACCCAAGTTTTTATAACCAAACATTTCTATTTTTTTATGAAATTCAAAGGGCAGTCTGACGGGGACTTCTATAGGTAATGATGCCATCATATTGGAATATTGTTTTCATGTTTTTCATGTCATTTGACTTTGACAGTTCTTTTCTTAAGGATGAATGGTGCCATCATCCAGGGGTACGAGGAGGATGTGGGGAACAGAACTTCAGTGTACATTCACACGGCCTACTCCATCACCAATTCACTGTTGATATTCCACAAGTTTGGTTATAAAACCGTTCCCCACGATGAGGTATTGAAACCTGCAGCTTAGTTACAGTAAATTAGTGACTACCAAAGCTACGATACACACTCATTAAGTCAATTACCCACTTACATGCACACATAATGTACCTGCAGTAAGTGTATTGCTCCCCCTGTACCGGGTATAAAGTATGTGATGATAGTGTGCTGCTACCCCTGTTCAGAGTATAAAGTATGTGATGATAGTGTGCTGCTACCCCTGTTCAGGGTATAAAGTATGTGATGATAGTGTGCTGCTACCCCTGTTCAGAGTATAAAATATGTGATGATAGTGTGTTGCTCTCCCTGTTCGGGGTATAAAGTATGTGATGATAGTGTGTTGCTCTCCCTGTTCAGGGTATAAAGTATGTGATGATTCCAGAGGGGCTGAGGGATTTCCAGTGGCTGCAAGGTCTTTTGGGGAGAACAGAGGTCACAGCTGGACCCTTCTCGGGCGAACAGTAAGCATCTTCTCTCCACCCTTTATACAGTATAAGGATCAGTTTTGAGTGAACTCTCTCTTCCAGGCCATGGATGTACTATGCTGGACAGTTTGATGAGAATCGATTCTACGTTCTTCATCCAGACTTCCTCAGATACGTGCGTAACAGGTAAAATTAGAACTATCGTCAGGTTTCCCCCTAGCTCTGGTCCAGTGCAGAACTCTCCCTATACCCTGTCAGAGACCATACGTTAATCCATTAACTTTTTTCACTCAGTCTGTTCTTCTGTATTTATTTACAGATAATATATGTTTTATTACTCACTGAAGTGAAGACGGTTTTCGAATAATGAAAGCCTTTTCTTCAAGGAGGCTTGACTTTCTGCCCCCGACCTTTTATATAAAAATCTATATTTTGCACTTAAATAGCACTTATTCACCGATATCCACTAGCCTGGGTTTGCCATCCTGATCATGTGATCTAACATTCTGTTTCTCTATGTGGAGCGAGATCATGTGACCAGGATGGCAGGGCCAGGCTAGTGGATATGTGCTGTTTAAGTGCAAAGAAGTGTTTTTATACAAATGGTGGGTGACGAAAAGTCATGCCACCTCGGAGAAAAGGCTTTCATTGTTCAAAAACCATCTTCACTTCGGTGCACAGCGAAAATATGATTATCTGTAGGCTACTTAAGAGCAGACTGACTGAAAACAACTAATGGAAAAATGGTCCCTGACAGGGCCTAGCAAGGGAGAGTTCCTGCCTCCGAATTCTGATTCTGATTCTCATCAACGTCCTGGACCAGAGCTAGTGTCTCCTTCTCCTCTGCCTTTACTCAGGTGTGTGTCCTGTGCTCCTGTGATAGATTCTTAAAGTCAAAAAACCTGAACGGTGACAAATGGTCAATGGTCAGACCCACTAATGGAGCATTCTCACTCTTCCTGGCCCTGCACACCTGTGACTTGGTGAGTCATAACGGAGAGTGTAGATTCAAACTCAATCTGATCTATCTGATGATCATGAAGTGGCAACATTGTAGTTACATAGGGACTACAGTGTAATTACATGGTATTACGGTTTAGTTATTTATCATGCTATGCGGGAGGGGGGACTCCAGGGATTAGTGGATTTTATATTCATCTTGTTTTGGTCACAACATTCTGTCAGGTGGATGCATATGGATTCATCACTGAAGACCACAGTAAATATCCTAACTACTATTTTGAGAGAGATGTGAAAACTCCTGTCATCTTCTTCATCAACCATGACTACGAACTTGAGCTAATTACCTGGAAAAAACTCCATGACATTAAGGTCATCAGACTTTACCAGAGGAAGGAGAAGATTGGAGAGGCAGATAATCCATAACATAGCCTAATCCTGATACCATGAGCTGATTCAGGGAATAACCTTTTTATTATCCACATTATTGCACAATAAAACGGAGCGTGATTGAATTTATTTTGTTTGTTTGTTTGTTTGTGTAGGCTATTTTAAATCAAGATCACACCACCACCACAAGCCTCAGCCCTACTAACACACGCAGGTTGCGCAAACGTTCTACATACGGCCGCTATAGGTGACGATTCATCTGCGCCACGTGCGGAAATTACGCGGCCATTTACGGAAACGCGAGATCTGCCGATTAGTAGCCGCTACGTTTGAACGTCACGTCGTTCATAAATCGCGGCCGCGTGCTAAAAACGCACGTGATCACGTGGGCAGGAACTTCCGTAATAAACGTACTTGGCTGACACTGATCTACACGTGAGCAGCAAGTACCGTCATAGACTGACTTGGCTGAGACTAGATCTACAGGTATTTATATGACTTGGTCTGCACGTCTTTTTTGCAGGGTGCAGATATGGTGACTTACTTACTAAACCCTGACCACTGGCTATATTTAGCATTTGCAGTACCACTGGCTATATTTAGCATTTGCAGTACAAAAACGAATTAATGCTATATGGTACGGTGGCCGACAAGGGCAAACGCGCTGCAAAGACCGAAAACATTTCTATTAGGGAGAAACGCACTGCAAATACAGAAAACATTTCCATTAGGGAGAAACGCACTGCAAATACAGAAAACATTTCCATTAGGGAGAAACGCGCTGCAACAGAAATGACACAAAGTCAAAAACACATACAAAATCCGAAACAAATACAACAACGGAACCGTGCTGCAGAAAGCCAAAACAAATACATTAACAGCAAACGCGCTGCAACTACAGAAACGATACAAAGTCAAAAACACATACAACCCCTGACAACACATGCAACAAAAAAAACTGCAAATTCAGTTCACAACACAAGGGAA
Organism: Borostomias antarcticus; assembly: GCF_949987555.1. Lineage (NCBI taxonomy): Eukaryota > Metazoa > Chordata > Actinopteri > Stomiiformes > Stomiidae > Borostomias > Borostomias antarcticus. The sequence goes on along the minus strand of NC_140234.1, from coordinate 36,276,500 downwards.
GTGTTCTGGGGGGGGAACGATAAGTGGAACGGACCGGAGACGTATTTGAACCATGAGGTTCGAACGTCAAGCCAAGGAGAGCCAAGGCTAGATGAAAAGGCGGCATAAAAAAGGTAACATTATAGTGATTATGTTCTTTTTTTTTTACATTAAGGCTTTAATATTGTGCCATTCTTCTTTGGTTCTTTTGTTCATAAACATGTAAGTTTATATTTTGGGTATGTATTTTCAATGTTTAATATTTAGATTGGAGATAACTGAGGTAACAGTTCGCTAGACCACAGAGTTGGCTAGTTTGTCAACTCATTCCACTTACCGCTCCCCCCCAGAACACTTCCGTTGTGTTGTGAACTGAATTTGCAGCGTTTTTTTGTTACATGTGTTGTCGGGGGTTGTATGTGTTTTTGACTTTGTATCGTTTCTGTATTTGCAGCGCGTTTGCTGTTAATGTATTTGTTTTGGCTTTCTGCAGCACGTTTCCGTTGTTGTATTTGTTTTGGATTTTGTATGTGTTTTTGACTTTGTGTCGTTTCTGTATTTGCAGTGCGTTTCTCCTAATGGAAATGTTTTCGGTCTTTGTAGCGCGTTTGCCCTTGTCGGCCACCATAATATGGGGATATAGCAGCAAGCATTATGATACAAACCAAGATGAGACTGAACACCATTAACAGTTTAGAACATTTTATTAGGCAAAGTACATTGCAAAAAACAAATTAAAAGTATACATATTTTCAAGGATGAAGTTTACGGTCTGTCACATTACGCATAGCCAGAAAGAAAAAAAATAAAAGTATGTACAAGCTCTGGCTAGCAACCCATTATCTGACAATTGCAAAAGTTCTAAAAACAAAAAATGAAACAAAGTGCGCATTCTGTGGCAGGCAGACCAGGAACAGACAGTTGTATCCCACAAAAAAAAGGTTACAATTTAAAAAAAACTATTTACAAAAAAGGCATCCATCCTGGCGGGCTGGAAAGGGAGGTCTAGGGAGACGGGCTGGGCTGGAGGTCACCCTCATCTGAATCGAGGGTCTGGGAAGAAGAGGTCATCCTCATCAGAATACTCCACTGTGGTCAGGTCTGGAGCTGCGGTCAGGGGCTGGGCTGGGGAGGTCAGCTGGGCTGGAGCAGATGCCTAAGGACAGAAATGGCTGTAAACGGAAGTCGCATACGTTCATTGGAAGCATGCCATGTCACTGGATACGAGAAAATTAACTGACTGACATCACATACCTTTTTGCATCGAGCAGGGGCATGTTTCAGCGTCTCCTACTACTGGCAGACACCTCCGTCACAGTGGTACTTGGCTTACAGGCCATAACTGCACCTTTTAACCAAAAAGGGAGTGGTTTCAATGCACATGGCATGAAGCAAAGACAATGTATTATTTTGCGAAAATATGAAAAATCCCTTACGTAATATGACATTGTAGAGGGTATTCTTTAGAGGCTTCTTCCCCCTCTTCCCATGGACGCTGTAGACACACCACACTCTGTGTGTGGCAATGGCTGACAGCACCCGCCGGACCACATCTGGCAGATCTTTGCCGCCAATGGAACTCAGATATCGTGTCTGCAAAACATAAAGACAATCATTTACTTTTACACTTCCTTAACACTTCCCTGCAAAAATAAGGAACAAAGTTCTGCCCTGAAGTTACTCACCATCTTTCTTTGATGCTCCTTGTCCTTCAGCTGCTCCTCCAAGACTAGAACAACTCCAGTTCTCCAGTTCTAGAACAACTTTTGTAGCTTCTGACCGTGTATCCCGTTTTTATGACCAAAATCGTATTGAGCAGACACTGTCATACAATCCACACAGCAAGTAGCATACGTGTTATTTGCTATTAACTTATTGTATTTTGAAGATACATTTCTCAAAAGTATGAAAAGCGTCTGGATCCTGGTGTATGGCACTCGATGATACAACTCCCTGACTTTTATTTTGAAAGATTAGTATGACAGGAAACATGCCGTAGTAGAAGCTCAAGCTAACGAGGAAACCTACTTCAGCTACCTAGCTGTTTAGTTGTTTACAAGTTGACCGATTCAAAGTGTGAATCAAAGTCACTGGGACACTAAACTAGAACACCAATTCGGGCTTAGGCTACTTGCCAAAGAATGTCTTCACTAAGCGAGACATTTCAAACGGAAGCAACTTCAATATTGTCCATCTTTGTCGAAGCGGCTCTTGCAGAAATTAGCAGGGTAACGTTAGAGAAAGAGTCAAGCGGGGGATCGTGCAATGAAATATCTTGCACCCAGAAGGAGGGTTTTCCAAATGTGAAACAACCCACTGAAGAGGTAGGTGAACAGACGATTTTTGTTTTCTGAGCTTGGTTGGTGAGGGTCGTGTAGGCTAACGTACAATGTAATTCCATCTTTGAATTTGCAGCGGAAAAAAACGTTTGTGAATCGGACAATTTCACTTGCCAACGTTAATGAGCAAGTTTGCTGATTCACAACACTCAGCTCAAGACAAGTGAAAACTTGCACCTGTCTGGTCAGCGTGGCAAGGCAATCACAGACATTTGTTGAACGTGATGATGATAAATATTTGGCCTGCCGTGTTCTCTTGGCACCCATCTTTTCCAACAGCCGCCGATAGACTCCTTAATGCAGCTGTTGATGCAAGAGGTGATTCGTAAACTCTGCAGACTGTTCTCAGAGTGCTCCTCAGTCCTACGACATGAAAACGAGAGGCTGCGGACCAGGCTGGAGACGGAGACACCAGACACACCCGTGGAACATGGCCAGGTGGGCCCAGGAGACATCATCCAGAGTTTTAGAAAATACTGGACTCTGTCTTGCGAAGATGTGGAATTGTTGCATGGAAGACAATTTCACATTCGTTTTTATGTCTTTCTATCTCCCTCTTTCTTGGAGTGTTTTACAGGATGGCTCTAATGTATGTGCCCCGGATGAAAATGAGGGTATTGAGGACAGAGAAAGAACATCAGCCAGTGACAAAGGTAGGCTGAAGCAATTTTTGGCAAATTGATTATTCCCGTAACTGTTAGTAATGTAAGTAGATCTGTCTCATCACTCACAAGCTGGACAAACTCTCCACCCACAGGTCTTTCTGGTGTTGGCAGTGAACCTGGGGAGAGCCCATCAGGGAGCACTGGGTATTCCAGAGAGAGACTTAGTGCTACAAGTGACACCCGAGAGAGACACAGAGCTACTGAGGAGACGCTTCCTGTGGAGGGAACGGAAACACCTGAAAAACAGATAATCAGAAAGACCCTGAGAACGAGACAGCCTTTTCCGTGTGACATGTGCGGCAGGAGCTTCCATCTGAGCAGCGTGCTGAAGCATCACCAGAGAGTTCACACGGGAGACAAGCGCCACAGCTGCGACCGCTGCGGCAAGACCTTCATCTACAAGACGTCTCTCAACAAACATGCCAGGAGGCACTCGGAGGGCCGGCCTTTTGGCTGCACGCTCTGCGGCAAGTCCTTCCGCGAGGAGAAAGCGCTGCGGTCTCACCGGTTTGTCCACGCAGACACCAAACCTTTCAGCTGTCTGACGTGCAGACAGGGATTCACCACCAGGAATAGTCTTCTGGTGCACCAGAGAATCCACTCAGGAGAAAAGCCCTACACCTGCTCTACCTGTGGGAAAAGCTTTGCCCAGGCCAGCTACCTTTCCATACACAGAAGGATACACTCCATGGACAAGCCGTTTAAATGTGAGCAGTGCGACAAGGGCTTCGTGACAGAACGCGCTCTGAAGTCACACCAGGTCGTTCACACAGGCCTGAGGGCGTTCAAATGTGAGGACTGCGATGCCAGTTTTGGTCATCAGGCCAACTTGAAGAGACACCGCCTCCTCCACACGGGCACCAAGCCCTACGTGTGCGCGGTGTGCGGAAAGAGCTTCTTCCAGGCCAGCGTTCTCAAGGGACACATGCAGGTCCACGGCGGGCCTCAGCCGTTCATGTGCGACGTCTGTGGAAAGACGTTCGTATACAACTACGCGCTCAGGAACCACCAGGTGATCCACGCCAGGCAGGGGGCGCCCAGGGTCACCCAGACCAGGAGCTGCGAGACTTGCGGGAAGCGCTTCAGCTCCTTGGGGAATCTGAAGGTTCACCAGCTTGTCCACACGGGGGAGAAACCCTTTGAGTGCACTACGTGCGGAAAGACTTTTACCCAGAAAGGCGCCTGTGTTACTCACCAGAAGATCCACACCGGAGAGAAGTCTCATACCTGCGGCGTGTGCGGTAAGTCCTTCGGCCTACCTAACACTCTCAAGATGCATGAGAGAACCCACACGGGCGAGAGGCCCTACGCGTGCGAAACGTGCGGCATGACGTTCACCATCAGCGGCAACCTGAAGAGGCACATGCTCGTGCACACGGGCGAGAGGCCGTTCAGCTGTGAGGTTTGTGGGAAACACTTCAGCCAAGCTCACAATGTGAAAGCCCACATGCAGGTTCACACTGGAGAGAGGCCGCACTTCTGTGACAAGTGTGGAAAGAGTTTTGCTTATGTGAGAAACTTTAAAGAACACAAGTGTGTCCAGAGATGACATGAACAGGAACAGCTGCCCCCGGCATTGTGTGAACTAGCTTGTAATGCCAATGCCTCTCAGAATGATTTGATGACAGTTGACATAATGAACATGATATATTTTAAGAAATTGTATATTTGTTGTACTAGGATGGTTTTAGTATGCATTGTTGTAGGAATTGTCACAATCAGGTCAAATATGTCGAGAATAAAATAGTTTTGTTCAGTTCACTCTGTTCATACTACAATGCATGCTAATAAGTATATATTTTATTTTAGTCACAGTAAAAAAAAAAAAAAAATCTAACAATTGTTAAAATGAATGCTGTCTGATTGCGGCATCTTTGACAGAAGTGAGACAGCCCCTTGCTTTCATGAGCAGTTGTTTTTCGAACTTTAAAAAAAAAAAAAAAAAAAATTTACAGCTCACTTTTCTGGCCCCCAGGTGATGTTGTTTTTTTGCTTCCCTCTGGAATGTGTGGGGGTGGGACGTATGCCCACCTCCCTTGTTCTCTGTAAAGCGCATTGTGTTGCCTCTGGGTATGAAATGCGCTATACAAATAAAGCTTTGATTGACTGATTGATTTTAACTTTTATTTTGAAATGCAGGATCCGGAAGAATACTTGTGATGTCATCCATGCTCGACGTTTAAGTCGCCGCCATATTGGAGAGGGAAGACTGGCCTGATGAACGTGTGGAATACATAGAAATACAAGTAAACGAGAAATCTGCGGTTTTCTTGATACCATTTTCTACAGGTTTACATTTTCAATGAGTCGTGTTTATATTGAATAGTTCATGATCTACGTTGAGTCAAAAAAAAGTTTCTATCCCGAAAAGGCTAAGCTACACAGAAGGCTACCTCAGAAAATAAGCCTTACTCATGTGCAGCTTGGGGCTGTACAAACATTCGCACAATCCAAACCAGATCACGGGGAATTGCCTTTCACAGGTAAGACTGAACAATTATTGTTGAATGTATTTGGTCATTATAACATGTTGCGAGCAAAGGCCACCAGGGCCAGACATAGCTAACGTTGTGAAAGCTGAGACTTTATAAGAGATTGCCCATAATTAACATTTATTGACGTTGTTCTCCAAACCTATTTTTATATTTTCTCACTTTTAAAGGGTTCCCAAGGGGAAAGAGCTGAGGAGGCAGTGGGAAGCATATGTAGCCGGTTTGGGCCGACTATGCGTTGTGTCTCTGGTGCTACGAATGTCTTTTGTTGGTGAATGATGATCCTGACGACTTCTTGGATTAACCATTCTTTTATTGAATCCCGGGTCTCTCTCTCGCTCTCTCTGTAATGGTTTGCACACATACACGTACAGCATTCAGGTTGTTACCACGGACCAGACCTCTGATGGTCAGAATCAGATTGACTGCTAGAGCTATGAAAACCCAATATGCATCGCGTCAAAATAAGTCAATTTCAAAAGAAAAGCATAGAATGATAGGACCACAGAATGAAGGATTTTTGTCAAATAAGCCATTGAAATAACATTTTGTATACCAATATGAACAAAATATTGAAGATATACATTTCCTCTGTTACATTCTCCCCTCCTTAAATTTGCCAAAATCCTGAACGCCTTGAATTGCCAAATTTCACCAGCATCTTTCCGCATCAAAGCTTCATTAAAACACTACATATTTATGATGACACCTTTGCCCTCCTGGACCAACTATCAAAGATCTAATCTTTGAGTTCAGTTAAAAACTACCAGTGGAAACAGATCAGAAAACAGTAGGGAGGTTGATCAGGCCTCCAACCCTTCTGGAACATAAAGATGCAGCCTACACCTCATTATACCCGGTCTGCTGGCACTTATGTCTGATAGTGTCTCAAAAACAATAACAACACAAAACTGAAGTGGAGAAAACACTCTACGCTACTGACAGCTCTGTGTAGCGGCAACAATCGCCATGTAACAGCCCTCTGAACCATGTTCTCTATAAGCCTGACTGGCTTGACTACACTCCCGGCTCTTGTAGCTATCCCATCTCTGACCGTAACTTGGGTAGAGTCATGCCCAGGTACGAGCTGTGGGTCGTCATGATGGTGACCAGAGATTTGAGGTATGACAGAGTCGTTGCTGGGAACAGTCTGTGTCTCATCAGAGTCAAGGGGAAGACTGACCTGAGTGAGGACCGTGTCAGTCTGTAAGTAAGGGGCAATATAGTTATTGTCCACCCCGTCAGCCTCGCAGCGGGTATCAGCGTCATTAGTGAGTTGAGAAACAGGCTCCTCCACCACCGTGTCTTTGTCAACAGCATGACCTGACTCAGACTGGACCCACAGGGATGAAGGGTTTTGGTCAAATAAGCCATTGAAATAACATTTTGTATACCAATATGAACAAAATATTGAACATATAGCCTACATTTCCTCTGTTATATAGACATAAAGAATATATATGTAGTATCTTGACTTGACTTGTTTTATGTGGGTATAGAGATAGTCCCTCATATAGCTAATTGTCAAACTTGTATTTAAACATGTATGTAAACAAAGCCACGCGGAGCGCCGCTATCAGTCGGGGTGACGGCAGTAGCTAGCTAACGTAGCGGTAACTAACTTGTAGTAGTGTGAAACATCTGGATCTGTTTCATCTGAATGCACAATTTTTCCCATTCACAGAAAAGGTTCCTCAAGGTTCTTCTTCTGTGTAGAGTGCTGAAAATACGCAGAGAAATGCCTGCCTCTTGCACAGCATACGGTTGTACAAACCGACGTACTGGGGAAAACAGAAGACAAGGAATTACCTTTCACAGGTAAAACACATTCTTGCTTTCATTTGGTCTTATAACAATGTTGAGAGTGCTTTGAATGTGTGCGTGCGCTCATCTCACAGTTTAGGCTACATGTATGACACTGACACACCACCACACCATACAATAAATTGTAGGGATGAGATGGTATACCGTAAAACCATAAAATGTCCACGGTATTAGAACCGTGACATTCCCTGTGTTTACTGTATTACGTTTACGGTACTACACAATAGGTAGCCTATTACACAATAATGCGCTGCATGCTGAAACTTCACATTTCAAGTTGCTTGCAACATTTAATTTTGTAATTTAATATAAGCTTGCTAAACTAAGCTTAATTATTATAGTGTGATTTTCCATCATGTTTTGCACTGTAGTTCCTTCAAATTAAAATACTTGTTTTTTATGTGTTGGGGAGGTGAAATACCGTAAGCCGTAGGCTACCCTGTAACTAGATACCGTACTAGTACGGTAATGCAAAAATCCATACCGTCTCATCCCTAATTGTTAGTCCTTAACCTTAAATTTAATGAGTGAATGAACATTCTTTTTTGAAAAATGTTACATGACTGTGTAATGTTGGCTGTTATTTCTCTCGCTACTTTTCCCTCTCTCTGAAGATTTCCCAAAGACGCCGATCTTAGGAAGAAGTGGGAAGTCGCCCTCAAAAGGAAAGATTTTGCTGCCAAAGAAGACTCTGTCGTTTGCAGCAACCATTTCAAGGCAGAGGACTTTGACAGGACCGGTCAGACTGTCCGGATTAGATCTGGTGTCATACCATCAGTCTTTAACTTCCCGGCTCATTCCCAAAGAGTAGGTGTATCATTAAGGCTTTCTGCATTCTGTATGCCAATGATGGTGGGCCCCCTGGTTGAATATACCTGCCGTTTTAGACTCGCATTTTCAACCTGGGACGGAACTTTCAACCCAGGTTGAATCAACACAGGTAAAGGCCAGGGTTGAGCTTTTTCAACCCAGGTTACAGGTACTTTCTCCCAGATGATCCAGATACATCTACCATTTAAAATATACATGTATGCCCACCTCCCTTGTTCTCTGTAAAGCGCATTGTGTTGCCTCTGGGTATGAAATGCGCTATACAAATAAAGCTTTGATTGATTGATTGATGCACAGTGAATCTGTGGGATCATTGACATCACATAGTGGGATGCCCTGCACAAGATGGCTGCCACGTCTGACGTCAGTCCATTGGAATTCTACAGCACATTGGAATTCTACAGCACAATGGCCAGTCTAGTTCTACTATGTCTGTGGTGGGAAGTATCTGTAAGAAGGGAAGGTTTTAACGCCAGTGAGTACTCTAGACCGCAGTGAGCACGTTAGACTGGAGGACTTTTGACAGGACGGGTCAGGATTCGGGATGAAGCTAAACCGTCAGTCTTCAGTTTCCAAAGAGTAGGTGTATCATCACTAGGCTATAACAAGGATTTGATAGGTAGTCAATGTCACACTTAAAATGTAGTTTTTTGGGGGGGTTCTTTCTGAATGTTGATGAATCAATTATGCATACTTAAACGTGTGTATTGCACTGTGACATACTTAAAGTTGTTTTAAGTATTTTTTTTCTTCCACTTTAGCCAGTGGCAACCAGGACAACACGGACCTCAAGGAAGGCTGAAGAGAGCCTGTCAGTGGACCGTTCTGTGCATTTCCAAGAGACGGAACCGCTGCCTAATGTTGTGAGTATTTGTACAGTACTACAGTAGCTATGCCCCAAACAGCTACTGTATGAGCATCATGGCCCTTGTCATATTCAAACTTCTCTCTCAATCACTTTCCCTCTATCTCTTTCTGCCACTCTTTTCAGATACACTCATACACATGCAGACATTCAAACATTCTAGTGTAGAATATGCGTCCCTGACACACACACACACACACACACACACTCAAACCCACGTTGCTGGCAGTGGAATTCAGGGGTGATGAGATTATGAATGCGGGTCAGCTGATAGTACATTGTACTAGCTATCCAACAAACAACCGAGTGATGTGATACAAACATGACACTTTTTCATTCTTCTTTCTACTAGGACCACTCCTATGCATTGCCTGCGTCTCCCACTGATCTGAAGGCCAGACTCAACGAAGCTCTGGCTAGGGTGGAGGGTCTGGAGCGAGAGGTGAGGAACACAAAGGACCGAGAGCGGAGGGCAAAAGTCATAGTGAACGGTCTCCTGGAGCATCTGAAGGGGAAGCACCTCATAACCCAAGAGCTGAAAAAGAGGCTCGATTTGTACTCGGGTAAAATGACAATGTACACTTTCCCATCTTTTTTAGACTTTGTTAGTTATTATTTCAAGGGCACTTACTGTACTAGTTAGTCTGTGCTGACTACATTTCAGATCATCCGATAGACCTCCTGTCAAAACAGTGCCGCAAGTACACAAAAGACCAGAGGGATTTCAGAGGCTCATAAATTGTCTTTTCAAAAAGTCTTTGTCGTCTGAAAAGAGTAAATATCTATGTGCTTGTGTGTGTGTGCTTGTTTGTTTTTTTAGGGGGCTGGAATAACGGTCTCATGGTCCGGTGCGGTGTCTCTCCAAGGAATGCTGCAGCACAGGATGCCACCGTGTCCCTATCTGCCGTTGAGGTGTCCTCTGCTCTAGCAGCAGAACAAACTGAGGAGCTTCCTCCAGAGGCCTGCCAGAGTGAGGCGGAGCAGGAAGAGCTGAGGATGCTGCTGGAGGTCGTGGAGGCGGAGCTACGGGGCGGTCTGGATGGCAGCGGGGGGAGGGAGGGCACGTCAGAGAACAGCGGCTGCGGAGACGCCATCAAGATTAGTAACCAGACACAGAGAGGTAGGGTCTGTCTGCAACACTGTATTTTGAATGTGACACACTAAGTACCATTGAAATTAAAGCCGTAAGCGGCAATGAGACCACCGGTTACACCCCCTTAAGACTGACAGACAGGCGGAGACTGAACAGACAGACGGGTAAACCCAGCAAGACCAGCTAATGATCAGCTAAGGTTTGTAGCTGGTTCTCACTTGATTTTCCATAAGGGTATGACAGCGCCCTCTACCCTGTATTGAGGTCATTGGGACACACGTTTACCACGGACGCTATTTTATATACCACCCAGCCGCAGACTGACAGACAGGGGGGTAGAGTGACAGACAGGGGGGTAGAGTGACAGACAGGGGGGTAGAGTGACAGACAGGGGGGTAGAGTGACAGATGGGGGGGGGGGTAGTCTGACAGGGTGGCCCACCAGTTAAATCCAGCAAGACCAGCCAATGACCAGTTAAGGTTTATAGCTGGTTCTCGCTGGATTCAGTATGGTATGACAGCGCCATCTACTCTATATTGAGGTCATTGTGTCACAGCTTCACCACGGGCAAAACGTTACAGTCTATATTACAGTCTATAATGTTGCAAGCATGTAATCAGGGCTACAAACTGGGGGGGCTGTAATCCTATATAAACCTAAATCCTGAAAAATATATGAAATACTAACTAAACTAAAGGGGCTGGCCACCATCACCCGGCGGCAAGTGTCTCTCCAGACTCAAATATTATGTTGAATCGCTACGCTCCGCATACTACAGTACATAATAGAGTCTGTGCCACCTCGCAGCTCAAGCTGGTGTTCTGAGGGGCGTATCGATGGTACAAAATTGAAAGATTGACAGGTCGTAGCAGCAAATGAGAGATGCTAGCCCAGGTTAGATGGGCGGGGCATATCTATGGGTGGGAACACCTGATCGCGGAAGTTGTTACTGATTGGTGTCGCAGGGATTCCTGCGAACTAATGAATTGCCAGGATTTGAGCACCAGCTTTTTGCATGAAGTGTTTATTGGTTTGCTTTCAATCAAAGCTTTATTTGTATAGCGCATTTCATACCCAGAGGCAACACACTGCGCTTTACAGAGAACAAGGGAGGTGGGCATATGACCCACTCTCTACATATTCCAGAGGGAAGCAAAAAAACAGTAATCACCCGGGGGCCAGATAAGTGAGCTGTAAAAATTCTTCCCTGACCCCTCTCAACAAGGCGATCGAGCAAGCTCCAGGAGTATGTTTGTCTACCGGCTAAGAACATTCATAAAGCAATACATTACATTAAATTACATTTCAGAGTAAGAGAGGCTAAAAAAGCATCATAGGAGAGACATGGCAAATACTGGTGTGTGTTTGCTATGGCCCAGGCCTAAAGCCGGAAGTGGGCTGGTGTATGTCTGTGTGTACGTGTGTGTGTTAACTAAATGCTACGACATCCACAGCAGACACGGGGGTATCTATCGGACTCCGGGAGGTCTGCTGGTGACAGTGGGACATCCACTGGACCTGGTTAGAAGATAGGAGGGAGAGAGAGAGGCACTCGGGAGAGGGAAGGCAGAACAGGGTTAGTAGCACACAGAGCCATAAAAACCACACAGATATTTAAAACAGGCAACCTGGAGCAAACTCCTGGAATATATTTGTCTAATGGCTGAGAACATTTATAAAGCAATAAATTACATTAAATTTAATTTTCAGAGCAAGAAAGAAATATTTTTATTAATTTTATAATTAATAAGAATACCATCAATTACAATAGGGTTCCTTCGCTACTATGTTGGACCCCTAACCAGGGTATCATTTTCAACCTAGATCGACGTTAAGTCTGTGTTTGAGACATCCATCCCTCAGCCTGGTCCTGGAACAACCCCTGGCCCCTACCTACCCTTACACACTTATGTTGACTGGATTAGTATTGAAGAATTTGATCCTAGGCTGTAAAGCCAGTGCTTTTTGAACTGATTTCGATTGTTTTGATCTCTTTTCAGTCCTCACTGCAGGTGATTCAGAAGTGAGACAATCCCCCATCATCCACCTGTGGAAAGGAACAGCTTATGAGGTGCGAGTCCCACTGCAGTTAAATTCACAGAGGTTACACCTCCGAGAACGCTGGAATGGTGCATTCCTTGCATTATAGATGTCAAGGAAACCTGGGTTCTTATGTCCCTCTCTGTTTCTTTCTCATCAACTCCCTCCCCCCCCCCCCCCCTCCCTCTCTCCTTCCATCCCAGCACTCCTCTGTGGAGGACAAGATCCAGAAAGTCATCACAGAGGACGGTCTTGAGTTGGTCCACACCGTCTCAGATGAAGGGCTCTTTCCAGAGGCCCAGGATCAGGACAAAAGCAGCCCAGACTACCAGGCAGGGGACCCAGGGGGCCAGGGTTACGCAGCAAAGCCCAGAAGGCTATCCACACCCAGGGTCCCCGGGGCTCGGCGGGTCCGTCCCAGAAACATGAATGAGCCTCAGCTGAGCTGCAAGCACTGCAGGAAGACCTTCAGCAAGCTGATCCAGTTCAAGGCCCACCAGGCGGTCCATGCAGCTGCTGAGAAGCCCTTCGTTTGTCCGCAGTGTGGGAGGGGCTTTTCCTTCAAACGCAGCCTGGACTCCCACACGCTCCTTCACACGGGCGAGCGGCCGCACGCCTGCAACGTGTGCGGGAAGGGCTTCACCCTCAAACAGCTGCTGATGAACCACCAGAGGCTTCACACCGGCCTCCGGCCCTTCCACTGCGGCGAGTGCTGCAAGAGCTTTGACCGCGCCCGCGGCCTCAAGATGCACCAGATCGTCCACACCGGGGAGCGGGCCTACGACTGCGAGGTCTGCGGAAAGAGCTTCAGCTTACCCGGGAACCTGCACCGGCACCAGCGGATCCACACCGGCGAGAAGCCGTTCAGCTGCCAGACGTGCGGTAAGAGCTTCAACCAGGCGGACACCCTGAAGGCCCACCAGAGGATCCACACCGGCGAGAGGCCCTTCAACTGCCACATGTGCGGAAAGAGCTTCATCCAGCGGAGCGCTCTGAAGATGCACCAGCGCTCCCACTCCGGCAAGAAGCCCTTCACCTGCGTGGCGTGTGGGGCGGAGTCAACCTGCCTCAGCGCCCTCAGGACTCACCTACAGTCCCATGTGGCGGAGATGCCCTGCATGTGCTCAGTGTGCAACAGCTCCCTGGCTTCGCTGGCCCACCTGCGCTCCCACCAGCAGGAGCACGCGGTGGAGAAGGCCCACCACTGCGGCCTTTGCGGCAAGGCCTTCAAATCCCCCTTCTACCTGAAGACGCACCTGAAGACGCACACTGGCGAGAGGCCATTCACCTGCGACATCTGCAGTAAGATGTTCACACAGCAGGGTAGCCTGAATACCCACCAGGCCGTTCACACCGGGGAGAAGCCCTTCAGCTGTGACACGTGTGTGAAGTGTTTCAACAACGTGGGCAACCTGAAGCGACACCAGCGCATCCACACGGGAGAGAAGCCCTTCAGCTGTGACACGTGTGGCCGTAGTTTCAACCAGGGAAACAGTCTGAAGGCCCATCAGCAGATCCACACCGGAGAAAAGCTGTTCATGTGTGACAAGTGTGGCAAGAGCTTCTCCTACCTGAGAAACCTGAAGCATCACAAGTGTTTCTCGATGTAAAACTGAACTAGAGATGGAACTGTAGCTACGTCATGTCTGAAATGGACTGAAGTAACTGAACTCTATCTGTTACTGACTCTTAAAGGACTAGTTTGGTATTTAGCATTATAAGCCATGTTATGAGGTTATTTATGATGAACAGTCCGTATCAACATTTTGACAGATTGTGCACTCTTGAAATATTAGTGCTCATTGCTCTTGTCGCACACACAGAGTACTCAATGGATCTTTATGGGTTTATATACTGTATGCCCATTAGGGTTGCACGGTATACCGGTACCAGTATAGTACCACGGTACTAGAGTTTTGAAAACGGTACTATACCAGCATTTAAAAACAAACGGTACTTTTATATATTTTTTCTATGCAGACAAATTGGTAAATTGGAGCCTGTCTCTTTAAGCACGGCGAGCTCAGCGAGTGTGACGTAGTTGCAGAGGCAGAGCCGCCTCCCCCTCCCACTCGCATGCGGAGGAGGAGAGACAGAAAGGAGAAGTCGCGTATTACACAGACAGAGCGGGTTGAAAAGACAATACAGAGAGATGGCAACTGAAGAAAAGCCCGTACTCTTGGAGAAAATGGGGGCCCGAAGTACGGTATGGAAGTATTTCGGGTTCAAACCCAACGATAAGGGCGAGCCACTGAACCCAGATGCACCGCAGTGCAAGCGCTGCTACAAAGTGTGCCTCGCTAAAGGAGGCAACACTTCGAACTTATCGAAACATTTGAAGGACAACCACGCGGACTTGTTCCGCGACTTCAATAAAGAAAGACAGGTGATAACTTTGTTCACCAGTTCACTGCACTGTCATGTCAATGAAAGAAGTACAGAGCCTCTCCCAGCCCCGTAGTAAACCTAATGCAGCCTACATACAGAGTTAAAACATGTCCATGGTTAATCAATGCAATTTTTAAAAAAAATACAAAAATTCTTAAAATATTTAAATAAATTCCACAGACTAGAATATAACTTTAATATATTTTTATGTATTTTAATATTATTTAATGTTTCATATATATTATAAAGCATTAAGGCAATTAATTATATGAAACAATTATTATTATATTGAAACACACTTTTGTAAAACATTCCATTAGCCTACAATATCTAATCCTATCCTACAGGACTGTCTCAGAAAATTAGAATATTGTGATAAAGTTCTTTATTTTCTGTAATGCAATTTAAAAAAAACAAAAATGTCATATATTCTGGATTCATTACAAATCAACTGAAATATTGCAAGCCTTTTATTATTTTAATATTGCTGATTATAGCTTACAGTTTAAGATTAAGATTCCCAGAATATTCTAATTTTCTGAGATAGGATCCTTTCTTAAGCTGTAAGCCATGATCAGCAATATTAAAATAATAAAAGGCTTGCAATATTTCAGTTGATTTGTAATGAATCCAGAATGTATGACATTTTTGTTTTTGTAATTGCATTACAGAAAATCACAATATTCTAATTTTCTGAGACAGTCCTGTAGATGATAGAATGAGCCTCAATTTATTTTTCTATTCCATTTAATGTCTTTCTTTTCCGTTTAATGTGGCCTATAGTTTCAAAACACAAACCTTTTGAACAATGAAACAAGTAAAATGAAGCAATGGCATACAAATTAAAATGACCATGTTAATTAAAATACTGTACCCCCTCCCTCCCCCAATTACAGAAGTCTAGTGCTGCCGGCTCAGAGAGGGTGACACCACCCACTCAGAAGCAACCTACTCTCCAAGATGTCTTTCAACAGCATATTAAGTACCCAAAGGACAGCAAAGATGCTAAAAGGCTCAACAGGGCAGTTGCAGAGTATATCTGTATGGATCAAGTGCCAATATATTCAGTAGAGAAAGCTGGGTTCAGAAACCTTGTACATAATTTGGACAAAAAGTATGACCTCCCGTCAAGGAATTTTTTCATGTATAATGAAATTCCCAAGATATATGACGAGACAAGGTCTATGATCAGTGCACAGCTAGCAGCAAAGCCTTTCTTTGCCTGCACTACAGACCTCTGGACGAGCAGAACTGCAAGTGCATACATGGCTGTAACACTCCAGTATATTACAGAAGCCTGGAAAATGGAGTCCTGGTGCCTAGGATGCTCTGCATTGCAGTCTGACCACACAGCTGAAAGTCTGAAGGAAGCCCTGGAAGATATTGTAACAGAGTCATGGGGGTTGGATATGACCAAAATGTCTGGTATCACAACAGATAATGCTTCTAATAACCGCAAGGCGTTTGCTGACTTCAGCTGGATACCCTGCTTTGGCCACAACCTGGATTTGGCTGTCAAGAAAGCCATAGCGACAGATCGCGTGGCTAGCTCTCTGTCCCGACTCCGGAAGACCATCTCTGCCTTCTCCAGGTCCAATAAGATGACAAGAATGCTGAAAGAGAAACAGGCCTCTTTAAAGCTACCACAGCATAAACTAATTCATGATGAGCCCACCCGCTGGGGTTCCACCTATGACATGGTGGAACGATTCTGTGAGCAGCAACAAGCCGTCTCTGCAGTTCTGGCGGATGATAGAAAGAAGTGGCACCTGATGCCCAAAGACTCAGACATGACAACTCTGGAAACGGTAAGGGATGTCTTGGCTCCACTCAGTGAATTCACAGATGCCCTAAGTGGAGAGAAAGAAGCAACTCTCTCATCAGTCCTGCCACTCATATGGAAGATAAGAGCCTGCCTGGAAGATGAGGAAGGTGACAGTCCACTGACGCGGGAAATGAAGCACAATAGTAAAGAAGACTTTGAAAAGAGATATGATGAGTACAATCTGAAGATGACACTAAACATCGCCACATTCCTAGATCCAAGATTTAAAAATATGTTTGTTACTATGGAAGAAGAAGTTAAGAGAGAACTTCTCCTAAAAGTTGACACAGTTCATCTTCCTAGGGAGCCCAGCCAGAAACAAGACGAGTCAGTGGATGACGCAGCAGGAGCATCTACATCAAAGAAGAAGAGAAGTGACCTAAAGAGTTTGCTCTGCAGTATCACCTCAGAAAAGAAGGGGGCAGATACTAGACAGGATTCTGCCACACCCATGACAACACCCAGTGATAAACTAGAAGGAGAGATGACTGATTATAGACAATTAAGAGAAATCAGCCCTGCAGAGGACCCCCTGGTATGGTGGAAGCAACACCAGGTAGAGCTGCCCATCTTAGCTCAGTTTGCAAGACAGTATCTGTGTATTCCAGCATCAAGCTGTGCATCTGAACGTGTCTTCAGCACATCTGGGAATATATGCAGTCCAAGGCGTTCTAGACTGACCGAGGAAAATGTAGACATTCTTGTTTTCTTGGCTAGGAACCTGAAAAAAGAAAAACAGTGATAGCCCGCCAGCCACCCTAGGAGGAGTTTTTGCTGCTACAGTATTTTATTTTACATGGTGACTTTAATTTGAATGGCATTGCTTTATTTTACTTGTTCTCACTGTTTTAAAGGTTTGAAAATTTTAATATCCCATGCCAATTATTTATTTTATTCATCGTTGTTATTGTTCCCAAAGTCTGGTTTAAAATAAAGGAAAATGTTGACATTTGAGAGTGTTCCACCTTTTTACAAAAAGTATCGAAAAGTATCGAAATACATATTGGTATCGAAACAGAAATTTGGTATCGTGACAACCCTAATGCCCATTGCCCTTAGAGATCCATTGTGTACTTAGCTGTGACATGAGCGCTAATATCTCAAGAGTGCACAATTCGTCAAAATGTAGGATGTTGTATATGATAGTAAATAACCTTATAACAGGGTTTATAAATGCTAAATAACAAACTAGATTCCAAGGTCTTTTGCAGCGAACCAAGGTCTCGGCTGGGCCCTACTTCTGCAAACCGTAACAGGATTCCCACAGTCATGGAAATCCTGGAAAAATTTATGAATTTGACATTTCATTTTCCAGGCCTGGAAAAATCATGGAAATTTGGTTCTAGCTATCAGTTTTGTTTGTAAGCTCATCACATTCATGTACTGTATATTTGTCATTCTTCAAGTGGTAGCCCACATTTATGTTCCCAATTCCACAAACATCCCAAGGTTACATTATCATAGTAGTTGTAAGTCTACTTTACCCATTAAGTGCAGAATTATAGTCACAGAAATGTGTTAAAAAATTATGGGAAAATCCTTCGAAAAATTATTTGTCAAAACAGCTGAACGGGGATAATTGGTCAATGGTCAGATCCACTAATGGAGTGTTCTGACCCAGCACACCTGTGACAAGGTGAGTCAAAACGAAGTCAATCTGCTCTATCTGATGATCATGAAGTGGCAACATTGTAGTTACATAGGGACTACAGTGTAATTACATGGTATTACGGTTTAGTTATTTATCATGCTATGGGGGAGGGGGGACTCCAGGGATGAGTGGATTTTATATTCATCTTGTTTTGATCACAACATTTTGTCAGGTGGATGCATATGGATTCATCACTGAAGAACTACTATTTTGAGAGAAATGTGAAAACCCCTGTCATTTTCTACCTCAGCAGTTTATGCACAATAAAACAGAACTTGATTGAATATGTTTTGCCTAATATGTATATTTTAAATCACGATCACATCACAAGGCTTCAGGCTGTGTGCTGAGGGTTGTTGTTCTGTTGGGAGGTGAACCTTCGCCCCAGTCTGAGGTCCAGAGCGCTCTGGAGCAGGTTTTCATCAAGCATCTCTCTGTACATCGCTGAATTCATGTTTCCCTCGATCCTGACTAGTCTCCCAGTTCCTGCCTCTGAAAAACATCCCCACAGCGTGATGCTGCCACCACCATGCTTCACCGTAGGGATGGTATTGGCCCAGTGATGAGCGGCGCCTGGTTTCCTCCACACATGACACTTGGCATTCAGGCCAAAGAGGTCAATCTTGGTTTCATCAAACCAGAGAGTTTTGTTTAGGTACCTTTTGGCAAACTCCAAGCAGGCTGTCATGTGCCTTCTACTGAGTAGTGGCTTCTGTCTGTCTACTCTACCACAAAGACCTGATTGGTGAAGTGCTGCAGAGATGGTTGTCCTTCTGGAAGGTTCTCCCATCTCCACAGAGGAACGCTGGAGCTCTGTCAGAGTGACCATCGGGTTCTTGGTTACCGACCTGACCGAGGCCCGAAAAAAGACTGAAGAACATGGACCCCTCAG
Organism: Borostomias antarcticus; assembly: GCF_949987555.1. Taxonomy (NCBI): domain Eukaryota; kingdom Metazoa; phylum Chordata; class Actinopteri; order Stomiiformes; family Stomiidae; genus Borostomias; species Borostomias antarcticus. The sequence goes on along the minus strand of NC_140234.1, from coordinate 36,257,616 downwards.
AGCAGAGAGGACTTCATCGAGGCCTTTCTGGTGAAGATGCAGGAAGTGGAAAACATGATGCAATTGCGTTAAGTAGCCACCAGATGGCACTGTATTCCTAGTGGTTGATGTATGGCATGTTTTCTGAGGCAAACGCTTGTCCTACTGTAGGAGAAAGACCTGCCCAAGTCAGTTCAACTATGATAACTTGTCAACCACATGGAACCTTTTTGCAGCTGGGACAGAGACCACTACCCCAACACGGAGACGGTGCTTCCTGACGATGATCAGATTCCCTCACATCCAAGATAGCTAACATAGTAGGATACTGATCGTGATAGTCTTGATCAGTCCCATGTGAAATCCATCTCAATAAATACCTTCCTTTCTCTTCTCCCCTCTCCTCCTCCCCTCCCCTCCTCTCCTCCCCTCAGAGAAGGTCCGGAAGGAGATAGATGAGGTGGTGTGTTACAGCCGTATGCCACAGATGGATGCCCAAGATTCCCTACACCAATGCTGAAGTTCAGAGGTAGGCTACATGGACCTGACCCCCACATCTGCCCTTCACAAGGTCATCAAGGACACAGCGTTCCACAATTATCACAGACCTGAGGAAAAACATTGATTAAAACCCCTCCAGATCCATCCAGGTGATTTTGATGTGGTCTGATATTTCTCCAAATTTCTTCAGTATCATGTGCAGCTTTTAAATAGATCTACGAACACATAAGTTATAAAGAGTAATTATTTGTGCTGCCAATTAGCCTAATAATAGTGTTGTAAAAACTTACAAAACTACAGTTGACAAATTGTTTTGTCAATATAAAAGTTATTCATCAAGTTCTTAGTTATGTAAGAGGATGTAAAAATAGCCTAGCAAATAAGCAAGTAGTCAAAATACGTTGCCTTGGGATAAGCCTGTGTTAGCCAATACCAATGAAAAACATCATGATTTATATAAATTTTTCATTGCAACACAATACCACCCACAGATGGAACATAACAGTAAACATACTTTGGCCAGAAGAACCAGGGGTAGAAAAAATAAAAATTCTATTGTTTGTGCAGAGTTATAGAGCTTCTGCTTCCCTCGGTGTGTGTCTGGTGACACTGTGGTCATATTGTCACCCAGACCTAACCCCAGCACCAGGCCACGGCCCGAGCCCAACCCCAGAATGAGGAAACATCAGCATCAGGTCTACAACATCCTTTAGATTAGATGTTCTAGCATCACAGAACCCAGTGGAACCTGGTCCTCCCATTCATAACAGCACCCATATCACATGATGATGACTATGATTAAGACACAGTTTGGACAGAACAACCAGAGGCCTCGTGGATATGGAGTACCCAACAGCATCAGAGGCAGCCTGTACTCTCCTCCCCCTACTGACCAGGCTCCTACCATGTACCTTGTAATAGATTATTCCCCTTTCCATATCAACCTAAACCGGTCACAACTACACAGTTGAGTTGATGGATAGCAGAGGTTTTTTTGTATTTCAACTGTAGTTCCTCTACTTATTACCAGTGGCAATTACCCAATAATATACTACAAATATATTCACTAGGTAAATACTTAGTAATTAGGGGACTGTAAAAGGAAGGGTTACCAAACAATTTTTCTGTCTTGTCTTATTCCCCCCTCCCCTTTTCTTTTGAATGGTGTGAGTCAATATTAGGCTAACTGTATACAGTGTGAATTTGAAGGTCACAAACAATAAGACCCCATCCTAGCACTTTTTTTTTTGGGGGGGGGGCATTACACTTTAACTTGCTAATCAAAAACGTTCGCAATTTGACAGAGGTAGAGTAGAGAGGATGACCACTTGGTGGAGTGTTGCAAGGGTCCATCACTGCGCAGTGCGCACAGTCAGTTCCCAAACAAGCCTCTCCCTCGGCCTTGTACAACTTCAGGCTGCCCTCACAATATGCGCTTGCGTACAATCAATCTGGCGACTCTTGCTGGGATAGGGAGAATTGAGTGGGAGTTAGCTGTGTAATGGCGGCCTCGGTGTTGCTGTCTGCGGAGAACACCGGACCCACTTTTGCGGTCGGAAACTCCGGGGCGGTAGGGGTCCCGGGTAACGGAGTAGGGGCGCCGGGTCCCGCGTCTTGGAATCGATCACTGGACCGGGCATTAGACGAAGCATCGGCAACTGGTTGTCTCAACCTCAGCGGCAGGAAACTAAAGGAGTTCCCGAGGAGCGCCGCCAACCACGACCTGACAGATACGACTCGGGCCGGTAAGTTTGGATCGAGGGCCAAATGGAATAGACCGAAAAACACAGACAAACTGTTTATCAAAACATGTATAACACTCACATGTACGTTATCGATGGCTTTGGGTGCAGTAGTGTCGGTTGGAAGTTCGGCTAGCTAAGCTAGCTCACTATGCTAGCTCGGACAGGTCAGCCGCGCTAACTAGCTAGTGCTAGCTTCTAGTGGCCAGTTGGTAAACACGGGGTGTGTGAACGGGATTGACATTTTCCAGAGATGACTTACTTGCCTGCGAGCTAGCTACTAGCCCCGGCAATGCATTAGGGGAATCATCTAGCTTTATCTTGCATTATTATATTATGAACTTAGTTGGATACCTTTCATACGTACTAGTCTAACGTTAGTTTAACTACTAGATATCTCAACTACGCTAGAATTTTCACGTTACTATACGTGGCATGAGACGTGACAGACTTGAATCTAATGTGCTACTCTCTTCACTCTAGAGACATGGTGGAGTTAGACCGCAGTTCCTGTTAGGAATTTTAATTGTGGCCCATACAGTTAGGGAGGGTAATTTTAGTTAATTCGTTTTCTTTCTAGTTTGCTGTTGGACAGTCAGTGCAGATGTTGAGCGGTGGTGTGGCAGGGGGAAGAAGGTTGCGCTCTGCTTTTGACACCCTGTCGCACATTCCTGCACCCCGCTCCAGACATGTCACCCCCAACCACACACACACACACAATCTCCAGTCTGGATGCCATGGAATGGATCTGGATGCCATGGAATGGATATATTTTTCATGAACACACTTTGTGGTTCATTCTGCCCCTCCTAGCTTCCTAACTAACCCCTACCGACTGGGTGTATTTGGGTCAGTAGCCTATTGATTGTCTGGATGGTCATGACCTGTTTAAAGCACTATTTAATTGCAAACACCATTCTGGACAGACAAGTTGTCAGGAAATCAGTGTAGCTCTTTAGAAGGGTAGGGCCATTTTGAAGACTTGTGGAAGAGGGCACTGCAGAGACGTTATGGATGTTTTGCTATCACAAATGATGTGTTGTGATCAACATGGTACTGCTAGTGGAGGGATGATGGGTGAGGGAGGGAGGGGACAGAGGAGAGGCAGGAGGAGGGAGTTGGCTTCTGGGACAGGGACACCCTTGTGTTGTGATGCCTCCTGCATGTCACATGAAGCAACTTTTTTAATCCTATCAATGCTGTGCCAAAGCAGCAGAGTTAAAATGGCGTGGGCCACAGCTGTAGTGGTCTGGAGCACGGCTGTGTTTAGCTCTGCAGCAGAAAATGAATACTCAAAACAACTTGCAATAGGGCCCAATGTCAGAGTCAGTGATTTTGGATGGTATGCCAGAGTGGAGATATGAGTCAGTGAGAGAGGGAAGTATCCATATCCTCATCTTTGAGTAAGTCTTGAACTCTGGGACCCCCCCCCCCCCCCCCCCCCGGGCGCTACACTGATCATTGTTGCCTGTGTGCACAGAGGAATTGGAGCATCGTCATTGCTGTGTGGGTGCGTGTGTGTGTGCGTGTGGTTGGGTGCATGTGCATGCAAGTTAGGTATTGCTCGAGGGCATTACATAGTGCTAGGCCATTACAAAGAAGAAAGAAAAGAGAGAGAGAGAGTGAATAGAGGTTTGTCTATGATGTTGTCCTGCTTTTTAGCCAGACTTGTGTCTCCATGGTCAGACCTCTCTGTTTATCTGAGGAAGGAGCTGCTCACTGGAAGATATTAAAGAATTAGGAGGTTATGTGAGGGAGTCAGTGTGTGAGGAGTCGTTGTTTTCCTGTGGCCTAGCTGTTGTGCTCCTGCTCTTTGTCAGAATGAGCTTGTCGCTTGGATTGTGTGTGGGTGTGGGTGTGTGCGCGTGTGTGTGTGCGCGCGTGTGTGTGTGCGCGTGTGCGTGCGCGTGTGTGTGATGAGCATATTTCTGTCATTTAATCTCCCTGGCAGTGGTGGATGGAGGGAGAGCCAGAGTAGGAAGCAGACGTTGCGGAGAGCTGTACTTCCTGTATCCCAGATTCCGGATCCACACACAGCTGCATGAGACAAATATAGACCTGGATGGGAAACCCATCAGTGGATACAGCAACATCCCAAGTTTGGACAATGACGATGCCAGACACAATATAACACTCCTCACACACACATAGCAGCAAGCAAGTATTCACTCACACACACAGACACACACATGGCAGCAAGCATCTTGATATAAGTATACACACACACACACACACACACACACACACACACACACACACACTGTATTGCAGGCATTAACCAGTAGTACCTCATACTTTACTTTAAAAAGTATAATTACATTACATTACAGTCATTTAGCAGACACTTATATCCGAAGCGACTTAAAATAGCATACACTTTTATCCAAAGCAACTTACAATAATTGCATTTAACATAAGTAGTCATTGTACTACTCGCCAGAACTCACAAGTGCATCTCCTTTCTAAAAAAAAAGTATTTTATGGCCTAGAAGATGTTTTAATAGTGGTGTCAGATTGCACTATTTCAGCCATCTGGAGAGAGGGAGAGACCGGAGTGATGTAATGAAAACAAATGACACACACCTGTGTACTCATCCCCATCCTGGCTGGGTTATGTGATCATGATAACGTTACTTCAGCCCAGGCACCATCTTTGTTATGGCAACAATGAAGGCAGCTCCAGGCCTGGATCATATTGTTTCTTGATTATTTTCTTGTGTTTTAGAGAGAGACCTATATTTAGGCTAGCTCTTTATGTTATTCCTCTCTCTCTTTCTCCCCCCCCCCCCCCCTCTCTCTCTCTCTCTCTCTCTCTCTCTCTCTCTCTCTCTCTCTCTCTCTCTCTCTCTCTCACACTCACACACACACACTGAGGGGGGACTAATTATTCAGCAATGCAGCATCATGCTATTATTAGGTATGGCCTGATCCTCGTTTAGAAGAGCCCAAAGCGAGCTGCTCAAGATACTGTGCTCTTTCATGACTGGGGGATAAAAATGTTGTTTTATCTCAGTCAGCGAGCAAGGAGGAGTGTATTTTCAGCTGTCACGGGTGTCTGGTCAGAGGGATGTTGTGGATGTCTCCCTGTCCCTGTGTTGCTGTCTGTAGAACACAGGCTCTTTACACAATCAGGACCATTAAAAATGAATCTAGTACTTTAGGATTATTTGCCTACTTTATATTCAAATGTTAGTATAAGACTTCACATTAATTGGTTATGGAAATGTGTCTGAGCTGACCGGTTGCCAAATGATTCAGTGTAGCATGATGTTGTGGCCAGTAGTGTGGTAGGAAGAGGATGTTGTGGTCAGTAGTGTTAGTGTAGTAGCATGATGTTGTGGCCAGTAATGTTAGTGAAGGATGATGTCATGGTCAGTAGTGTTAGTGTAGTAGGATGATGATGCTGTGGTCAGTAGTGTTAGTGTAGGATGATGTTGTGGTCAGTAGTGTTAGTGTAGGATGATGTTGTGGTCAGTAGTGTTAGTGTAGCAGGATGTTGTGGTCAGTAGTGTTAGTGTAGTAGGATGATGATGCTGTGGTCAGTAGTGTTAGTGTAGGATGATGTTGTGGTCAGTAGTGTTAGTGTAGTAGAATGATGTGGTGGTGAGTAGTGTTAGTGTAGTAGGATGATGTTGTGGTCAGTAGTGTTAGTGTAGGATGATGTCATGGTCAGTAGTGTTAGTGTAGTAGGATGATGATGCTGTGGTCAGTAGTGTTAGTGTAGTAGAATGATGTGGTGGTGAGTAGTGTTAGTGTAGTAGGATGATGTTGTGGTCAGTAGTGTTAGTGTAGGATGATGTCATGGTCAGTAGTGTTAGTGTAGTAGGATGATGATGCTGTGGTCAGTAGTGTTAGTGTAGGATGATGTCATGGTCAGTAGTGTTAGTGTAGTAGGATGATGATGCTGTGGTCAGTAGTGTTAGTGTAGTAGAATGATGTGGTGGTGAGTAGTGTTAGTGTAGTAGGTGGATGTTGTGGTCAGTAGTGTAGGATGATGTGGTCAGTAGTGTTAGTGTAGTAGGATGTGGTCAGTAGTGTTGGTGTAGGATGGTGTTGTGGTCGGTAGTGTTAGGTTGATGTTGTCAATAATGTTAGTGTAGTATGATATTGTGGTCAGTAGTGTTAGTGTAGTAGGATGATGTTGTGGTCAGTAGTGTAGCATGGTGTTGTGGTCAGTAGTGTTAGTGTAGCAGGATGATGTTGTGGTCAGTAGTGTTAGTGTAGCAGGATGATGTTGTGGTCAGTAGTGTTAGTGTAGCAGGATGATGTTGTGGTCAGTAGTGTTAGTGTAGTAGGATGATGTTGTGGTCAGTAGTGTTAGTGTAGCAGGATTATGATGTGGTCAGTAGTGTTAGTGTAGCAGGATTATGATGTGGTCAGTAGTGTTAGTGTAGCAGGATGATGTTGTGGTCAGTAGTGTTAGTGTAGCAGGATTATGTTGTGGTCAGTAGTGTTAGTGTAGCAGGATGATGTTGTGGTCAGTAGTGTAGGATGACAAAGTCAAAAACACTCTTCCTGTTATGTCAGTACAATGAAGGAAACAGTCTGACCCCCCCCTCCCCCCCGTCTTCCCTCCAGATCTGTCGCGGAACCGTCTTCCAGACCTGCCTGTGGAGGTGTGCATGTTTGTGTCTCTGGAGAACCTGAACCTGTACCAGAACTGCCTGCGCTCTCTGCCTGACAGTCTGCTCAACCTGCAGGCCCTGACCTACCTGAACATAAGGTAGCCTACAGAACACACACACACCACCCTACCCTGCACCACACTCGAGGTACAGAACACACACTACACTACCCTACCCTGCACCACACTCGAGGTACAGAACACACACTACACTACCCTACCCTGCACCACACTCGAGGTACAGAACACACACACACCACCCTACCCTGCACCACACTCGAGGTACAGAACACACACACACCACCCTACCCTGCACCACACTCGAGGTACAGAACACACACTACCCTACCCTGCACCACACTCGAGGTACAGAACACACACTACCCTACCCTGCACCACACTCGAGGTACAGAAAACACACTACCCTACCCTGCACCACACTCGAGGTACAGAACACACACTACCCTACCCTGCACCACACTCGAGGTACAGAACACACACTACCCTACCCTGCACCACACTCGAGGTACAGAACACACACTACCCTACCCTGCACCACACTCGAGGTACAGAACACACACTACCCTACCCTGCACCACACTCGAGGTCGACCGATTCATCTGTTTTGCAGATTAATCGGCGCTGACAGGACGTTTTTGGAACTGTTGTTATCGGCTGAACTGGGCTCCGATAGTGCACAGCCTCCGCCCATAGTAAAGAGACCATATTCTAACGATGTAGGCCTAATCCACCAAATAACACTTAAGGATGTTTGTTCTGTTACATTTTTAATATACTTTATATCTATAAAAAAATAAAAAATAAATAGCTATTAGCTATATTTGAATTAATTGACAAGGATGTGGACCACAGCCACCCAGTAAGTGACAAAAAGGCGTAGGCTACTTCACTTGAACTTGATTGAAGACAAAAATAAAGAAAGGGATTTTAACAATGTCCTGGTTACAGCCTACTCTTGGGTATGAGGAAGACATTCTTGTCCTCATCAGATTCTCCTCAGCGAAACAGTCATTCATTGAGGAAATTAATAGTGAAGGAAATGTTCTGCACCGTTGAACATGGAGACCTAACAGGTGACAGAGGGCAGGTGTGTGCAGGTAGTAGAGGCTTCAACACCTGAGAAACATGACAGTCCTGATCCCACAGAGTTTTCATTACTCTTTCATTTTTAGCCTACCGGTATGTTGAGTTGTATTTAGTTAGTTTTATTGTTGTTGCTATCGGTCAATTAATCGGCTGTCGTCTTTTTCCTGCTCCAAACTATCGTTATTATATTGGCCTTTAAATATCCACTATCGGTTGACCTCTACACCACACAACACAACACACACACACACACACACACTACACTATGCTACACCACACTACACCACACATACACACTATGCTACACCACACCACACTGCACTACACAACACATACAAGCCAGACGACACAACACAACAGTTTGCTGTGCAAAATATATTAAATCTTTCACAGTAATCATCACCATATCACCATCACAGTGCCCGTTCATTCAGTATATATCAGCCTACAACCCAAACCGTGGGCAATCAGGGTAAGGCGCGCCCCATATGAAGGCTAGTCCTTTGCGCGGCGGACCCGGGTTCGATTCCCGGCTCGGGGCCTGTGCCGCATGTCCTCCCCTCTCTCTCTCGCACGTTTCCTGTCTCTCTCAACTGTCCTGTCCATTAAAGCTTAAAAGCCCTAAAAAATATCTTTAAAAAATTAATAAATAAATAAATAAAAGAATAGGCCATTTATTGCAAATAGATTTGAAGATGCAAACACCACATCTTATCAGTTACACAAGCGTATGCTTGAGAGGACAGATGTGAGAAGTGTTGTAATCAGAAGCCGAGTTTGATATGTACACAAACAGTAGCAGAATGTTGAGGAGGGCTGCAGCTTCTGTGTTATTACAGGCTTAGCTAAAAAGCAGCCCAAGGTATTCCAGAATCCATAACGAAGCTTTTATTATAGTGCCGTATCATAATGAAAAAGTTATAAACGGCACCCTTAAAACTATCGGCTCTAATTCATCTCCTATTATACACCATGCGACACACGTCTCCTTAATCCAGGCCGGACAGAGAGGTTGGCGCTGAACATAATTTGTGTTTATCCCATCACATTCTGATGTCCTCTCCTCTTCTCTCTCTTCCTCCTCCGTCTAGTCGGAACCAGCTGTCCACGCTGCCCGCGCCCGTCTGCAGTCTGCCCCTGAAGGTCCTGATCGCCTGCAACAACAAGCTGGTCTCCCTGCCTGAAGAGCTGGGTCACCTACGCCAGCTCACAGAACTGGTCAGTCCCCCCCCCCTTCACTACAGATGAAGTAACCAATCAGAGCCATCATGTTGATTTTCTTTTTAGTCGTTCTTTCGGGTGTCGTCAGGGCCGTTGCTAGGAATTCTGGGCCCCCTTAAAGAATATTGGTGTGGGCCCTACCCCTCCAACTTTTCGTCACCACCTTTTTCGACCCCTTTTTTTATTTTTTATTTTTATAATGTATCATTTTGTATTTATTTTTCTGTTTCTCTATGTTCTTTTTCAAATTAACCTCTCCATAGATACTGGGTATAAATATATACATAAATTATGCATTGTGTTTTATCTGTGCTTGGACTGTCCCTGTCTGTAGCAGTTTCATGACTGGAACTCTCTGTTTCTGACTGGCTAGGACCTGGCTCTGTAGACAGTAAGAACAGAACAGTGTCTTCTTAAGACTTGGGAATAAATCTATGTAGCACTGGATAGAGTTTTCAGGAAGCTGGCTAGGCGGCTGTTGATTGGCTAATAAACGCCTCTTATTTCAAGAGCAAATACCCTCTCTAAAATAAAATAAAAAATAAACTGAACAAATCAGCATTTAAACTGAAATCAACTCTATATGAATTTCTATGAATTAACACCACTATTTATTTAGTTATTAACCATTAATTTATTTATGTAATGTAACTGTTTCATATGTAGGCATCTTAACCTGGATTACATCTACATGTTGCTATTCAGTACAGTAGTTCAGTAATAAGTTTAACTAGCCAACCAGTGTCTACCTCACTCACTCACCATCTAAAGCATCTTCTGGGGGCTGGAGGTGGGTGTCTAGGTCAGACGAGGCCACAGCTGATTCTGTGAGTAGCAGCACATAAAGGTTTTACAAAGAAATCAACTCTATATGAATTTCTATTAATTAACTTAACACTAAATTAATGGTAGCTAGCAGCTTGCTAACCAGATCGAGTTGTTACCAGAATGTAAGCTTACTAGTGTTAGCTACCTAGCTTAGCACTTTCTTCACACACTAGGCTAACGGCTCTCATTGTCATGGTTAATGTGAGACCGCGGGCAACTTACCGACCGTCTCTTGTGGAAAAAATTGCTTATGCTGGGCTCCCGCTCTGCTGCCTTTTCTCCTGGCCTCTCTCCACTCTTTTCTGGTGCCCGGATTTATGTTTGGGCATGATGTTTATGATTTAACGTTAGGCTATTAGTGCTAGTATTTGACAGCCAGCCGGTATAGTGACGTTAATGTCAAAAGAGGTGAGACTTGCCAGCATGAACCATGGCATGGACCAAACCATTTAAGAAGGGGGATATTGCTCAGGAAATTAAATTCATCTGTATTGCATTATTTGTGGCTTAATTTGAATTCTGATGCAGCATTAGTGACTGATCTACATGCAGAATAATTTCGTCATAGAAAGACAGACCTCTTTTTTTGTGGGCCCTGCTTGCTTGTGGGCCCTTATAATCATCATCACCTTTCACCGTTAAACAACGGCCCTGGGTGTCGTAACTACATAGTAAGTACTACATACTACATGGTACATACTACATACATGTAGTCTGCTTCTCCTCTCCTCCCTGCAGGACGTGAGCTGCAATGAGATCCAGACACTCCCCCCACAGGTGGGCCAGCTGGAGGCTCTACGGGACCTCAACATCCGCCGGAACCACCTGGCTCGCCTACCCCCAGGTCCGAACCGCAGCCAGATCAACACACACAAAACACACACACACACACACACACACATGCCAAACCCCAATGTACACGCATGCACACACCATAAACACACACACTCTCTCGTTTTCACACACACACCATGAACATACACACACACACACGCTCTCTCGCGTGCGCACACACACACACACACACACCATAAACACACACAGACTAAACCCCGACGCAAGCACACATATACACGCCATAAACACAGACACACACACACTCTCTCTCTTGCACAAAAACACGCACACACACACGTGCACACATGTTTGCAGGGTCTTCACACTGCGTGCGGCCTGTGTGTCTGCAGAGCTTGCGGAGCTGCCTCTGGTGCGCCTGGACTTCTCCTGTAACAAGGTGACGTCCATCCCCGTGTGCTACCGCAACCTGAGACACCTGCAGAGCATCGTCCTGGACAACAACCCCTTACAGAACCCACCCGCACAGGTAACACGCGTTACACACACCTGAACAGGTAACACACGTTACACACACCTGAACAGGTAACACACGTTACACACCCGCACAGGTAACCCACGTTACACACACCTGAACAGGTAACACGCGTTACACACCCGCACAGGTAACACGCATTACACACATCCGCTCAGGTAACACAGGTTACACGCACCTGCACAGGTAACACAGGTTACACACACCTGCACAGGTAACATGCGTTACACACACTTGCAGAGGTAACACGCGTTACACACACCCGCATAGGTAACACGCGTTACACACACCCGCACAGGTAACACAGGTTACACACACCTGCACAGATAACATGCGTTACACACACTTACTAACAAACAGTTACTTGAACCTTTATTTTGTGTACATGTTTTGTATTCATGTCTCTCTCTTCATCGTTTGACACAGATTTGTATAAAGGGGAAGATTCACATATTCAAGTATCTGAACATGGAAGCAAGCAAGACCACGGCTGAGCTACCAGACTATGACAGGAGACCACTGGCCTTCGCTTCCTGGTGAGACGGACCAGACCAGACCGGTTTTTACAAAAAAAAGGGGGGGGGCAGGTTATTTTCATTGTCAAGTGATATTTGTTGACGAGGAGGGGGGGGTGCGGACCAATTATTTCGATTGTCTGGCGATTTGTTGACGGGGGGGGGGGGGCCTTTGGTCTTACATTCTGGACCTTTGGTCGTGAGGGGGGGTTCGTTCCATCCACCCGATCCCCCCCCCCCCCCCCCCGGCTACGGGCCTGCAGACGCGCGCACACACACATTCTCTCTCTCTCTCTCTCCCTCTCTCTCTCTCTCCATGTGAAGAGTACACAGACAACATGCACACAATTTGTTTGTCCTCAAACATCCTTTGTCTCTGTCGCGGCATATTAACTTATTCACTGTCTCTGAGTACACACAGACATACAGACATACAGACATACAAAGCCACGTACATAAAAGCAAGCCCATACACACACACACACACACACACATAAGCAAGCCCATTACACACACACACACGCAGAAGCAAGCATGCTTCCACTGCCAGTAATAAGAGTTGGATGCCAGGCCTGGAAGCAGCTGTGTACAGAGGGACAGCTGGCGGGGGGCAGAGAGGGGTCTCTCTCCTCTGTCTCCCTCTCTGGTCTGTCCGTCTCTCTCTCGCTCACTGTTGTTCTTCTCACTCGCTTTGTCTCCCTCTCTCTCTCTGTCCATCTCTCTCTCTCACTCTCTCTCTCCTTTTCTACTTTATCTCTCCTCTCAATCTTTTGAGAGAGATCTGGGGATCCTTTCTGCTCTGCTACCCTCTGTAGCTAAGCTGTCCAAAGGCTACACAGTACCAGAGGTCTGGAGGATAACAATGGACAGACCTGGAGGCATGGAGAGATGTATGGGAAGAGGAGGGGAGGAGGAGGAGAGGGAGGGGAGGAGAAGGGGAGGGGAGAGAGGAGAGAGAGGGGGAGGGGAGAGAGGAGGGGAGGTGCAATGAGGTGAGGAGCTCGAAAAGGGAGTTTCACACATTAGTCGTGCCCACTCTCTTATTATAATGTGACACTGTTGCTGTCACGCATACTTTCCATGTTCCATATCACAAACGCCTTCTCACCTGTGTCCCTCCCCCTGTCCTCTCTGTCCTGGTCTCTCCCCCTGTCCTCTCTGTCCTGGTCTCTCCCCCTGTCCTCTCTTACCTGTGTCCCTCCCCCTGTCCTCTCTGTCCCGTGTCCCTCCCCCTGTCCTCTCTCACCTGTGTCCCTCCCCCTGTCCTCTCTCACCTGTGTCCCTCCCCCTGTCCTCTCTCACCTGTGTCCCTCCCCCTGTCCTCTCTGTCCCGTGTCCCTCCCCCTGTCCTCTCTGTCCCGTGTCCCTCCCCCTGTCCCCTCTCTCCTGTGTCCCTCCCCCTGTCCTCTCTGTCCCGTGTCCCTCCCCCTGTCCTCTCTGTCCCGTGTCCCTCCCCCTGTCCCCTCTCTCCTGTGTCTCTCCCCCTGTCCTCTCTGTCCCGTGTCTCTCCCCCTGTCCTCTCTGTCCCGTGTCTCTCCCCCTGTCCTCCTGGTCAGCGTGGAGGAGCTGTATCCCGGCCGGCCGTACGGAGCGCTGGACTCGGGCTTCAACAGCGTGGACAGCGGAGACAAGCGATGGTCCGGTAACGAGGTGAGGACAGAAGGACGGGCTCCCCCCCCCCCCCCCCTCCGAGCCGACCTCGTTCACACTCCAGCGGTGTTATTAATGGCCGTCGCCGCGTTGAGAAGTCGCAGCCGTAGTTCACACCCACATGAGCCAGCCTCTCAGCAAGAAGCTAATCGTTCATGTTTGTCTCCCCCCCCCCGCAGCCCACGGACGAGCTGTCCGACCTGCCGCTGCGCGTAGCGGAGATCACCAAAGAGCAGCGGCAGCGACGCGAGAGAGAGAGGGAGGAGAACAGGCCGGGCGCCGTCGTGGCCAACGGCACATGTGAGGGTTTGAACTGACGAGCAGCGTGATTTGTGTCGGCTGTATGTTATCTCTCTGCCTGGGTGTGTGTGTGGGTGGGCGGGTGGGTGTGTGTGCGTGCGTATGTGTGTGGGTGTGTGTGTGCACATTTGTCCTTTCACTTGATAGTCGCTAAGGGACTAAGTATATCACTGAATGATGAATGGGGACTGCATGCCTTTATTCAGGTTTAAACCTCAGCTGGATCTCAGGGATTGGTTGCATTGAGACGTGGTGGTTTTGCGCGTGTGTGTGTGTTCCCCTAGTGGAGTCGGAGCTGGAGCAGATCGACTTCATCGACAGCTGCCCGGCGGAGGAGGAGGAAGAGGAGGGGGGAGGAAGGAGCCGGGGTGCGGAGACCGTCAGTCTGAGCTCTCAGTTCATGGCTTACATCGAGCGGCGGATCACCAGAGAGGTAAGCGGGGTGGGTGCCGTGCAACGCGATTGGTCGGACCCCCGGCGCGTGTGGCCGGGCTGACCGTGCGCGTGGTCTCTCTCCGCAGGGCTCCCCGGTCAAGACCGCCTCCTCCAGGGACTCCCGCGCCGACGACCCGAGGAGACACAACTCCCTGCAGAACAGGTACGCAGACGGACACGCCGCGCCCCTTCCTCCCGCTAACCGACATCTTATTAACGGTGATTTAAACTGCTGTCGTGTGTGTGTGTGTGACGCTCAGCTTAACCTCATCACACCACCCTGACCGGCCCCGGCACTGGCCAGCCCCCAACCAGAGTAGGTCTGTCTGAAGGTGATCTGTCTGTCTCAAACATAACGGAGTACATGATTACATCTAACCCTTCCTCCCCTGTGGACGTGCCCCCCCCCCCCCCCCCTCCCAGGAGTGGCCATGACGGTGGCGTTTCGGCCGCCTCTGCTTCCCACAATCAGGTAACCCTGGTAACCGTCCTCTCTCTCTCCAACGGTTGTTATATAAGAGTGTGTGAGTGTGTGTTCACTCCTCTCCGTCCACCCCCCCCCTCTCCCCCTCTCCGTCTGGCTCTCTCTCTTTCTGTTACTGTCTCTGTGTGTGTGTCTCTCCGTCTGTCTCTCTCCATCTCTCTCTCTTTCTTGCTGTCTCTCTCTCTCCATCTGTCTGTCTCTCTGTCTCTCTCTCTCCATCTGTCTCTCTCTCTCTGTCTCTCTCTCTCTCTGTCTCTCTCTCTCTCTGTCTGTCTGTCTCTCTCTCTCTCTCGCTCTCTCTCTCTCTCTCGCTCTCTCTCTGTCTCTCTCTCTCTCCCCCCCTCTCTCTCCCTCTCTCTCTCTCTCTGTCTCTCTCTCCCTCTCTCTCTCTCTCTCTCTCTCTCTCTCTCTCTCTCTCTGTCTCCCTCCCTCCCTCTCTCTCTCTCTCTCTCCCTCTCTCTCTCAGAGCCCTGGTGGTGTGGTGGTCTCTGGGTCGGGGGTGGAGCGGGTCAGGAAGGAGGCCCAGCTGGCTGCCCTGCGGTACGAGGAGGAGAGGCAGAAGTCGCGCTCCATGCAGAGAGACGCCGTCATGACCTACGTCAAGGTCAGCAGCAACACCGCCGTCTACCGCCTCTCTGACACGGGCCATCGCACACACACACACACACACACACACACACACACACACACACATAATGAAGGGTATGAATGTTTTGGATGTTGGTATTTAAAGTACATTTGTTTCTCTGTTTGCAGCACAAAGCTCAGAGCCCTAGCAAGCTGAGTCCTACTGACAGTGAGGTGAGTGGACAATAATAACAACAACTACCATGCTATCTCCCTGGCAGTCCATCCCCTGTGCGTTCATCTCATCACCCCCCCTCCCCCTTCCCCCCCATTGCTCTGCCCCCCCCCCCCCTCTGATTTTCCTCTCCTCCTCCGGTCGTTCCCATGCATTCCCGTGTGCTGCGTCCTCATTCCTTTTCTCCCACTTCCTGCCAGAACACCTACCCTTCCAGACGCTCCACCCACACCGACGACTCCGCTCTCTTCATGGTAAGAGCCCGCGTGTCACCCCCCCCCGTCTTCCCAACCAGCCAATCACCCGCCCTCTCCCCGCTCCCCTGCCTACCCAACCAGCCAATCACCCACCGTCATCAACCGCCGTCACCACTCACGACCCTCCTACTTCCGAGTGTTGGTTTGGTTCTTTATGCACAATGTGTTCATCTTGTCTTTGCACCTCTCTTTGTAATCGAATCAAACCGTCTCTGACCAGACAGGCGTGAGGAAGGCATTCCTTCATTAACTGAAAAGCAGGAGTCTCTGAGGTCATCATTTCCTGACAGACGTGTCTGCCTGGTTTCCTGTTGGTTCAGTGTTTTATGGCTGTTGGAATCCCCCCCCACACACACACTCTCTGACTCTAAATCTTCTTTCACTAACCTGTTTCAGAGACAGTAGTTCATCCCTGCTTCCTGCAGCGTTGTAACCAGCTGGTCTCGGCTTAAATCCTGTCTCTCTTGTCCTCTGACCCCGTCTCTCTGTCCTCTGACCCTGTCTCTCTGTCCCCTGACCCCGTCTCTCTGTCCTCTCTGACCCTGGCTCTCTGACCTTTGACCCCGTCTCTCTGTGTTTGGCTCCTGCTCTGCACTTCGCTCTGTCAGAGCCAGTACCAGCCTCTCATGGTGTTTGAGATAGACACTGACACCAACACTATTAAGAGGAGGCCTGGCACTCACAAACAGGTGAAATGCATTGGCTGTGTACACACACACACACAGACACACCCTCATACATTACACTCATCATAACACAGGCACACACACCTGTACACTCACACACACCCTTAGTGTGCACACACACACACACACACACACACACAGACACACCCTCATACATTACACTCATCATAACACAGACACACACACCTGTACACTTGAACTGAGCTAAGCACATTCTCTGCTAACATACTGTCAGACACGCCTTCACACTTGTGGTGTTGTGGCCTGTATCTGTGCTGCATGCTTCAACAGACACCTTGCCGTTTTTGACTAAAATCAAACTTCAACTCTCTCTCACCTCTCTCCCTCCCTCTCTCTATGGTCTATGGTCTCTTCTTTACTTTTACTCATTTTTTTGTTCTGCTTTGATTTTCATCATTTTCATTTCAAACTCTCAAACCCACTATTGCAATTCTGACCCCGCCCCTTATTTTATTTGCCTTTGCAATCTCTCCATCCCTCCTCCAGTCTCTCTCTGGAATGTCCGTAGATGGGTGTCTCTCTCATTCTACAGAGATCACCCCCTCCTGTCTGCTGCAGGTACTGTGTCCTGCATGGTTGGGCTTGGCTTCCCTCTGTTTGCATACCAGCGCGTGCTAGTGGCTCTGGACCAGTTTCCTGATAGCGAGGTGTATGATTTGAGTAGACGGGGTGTCCTGGACAGACAGATGCCTGTTCCTGTTAGTCACAGGTGTCCATCTGAGCTTGACCTTGCCCGATTTGCCAAAACACAGCGTTAATTAACCTCTAGTGCTGTTAAAACAAAGATATGCATGCTTGTGTTGTCATTATAAAGTAGAGTCAATTGAGATGTCTGTTCTCTCCTGGACTGTTCTGTCTCTGACCGGCTTTCTCCTGTTCTGTTCTGTCTCTGGCCGGCTGTTCAGCAAGGGGAGGAGCGAGCCTCCTTGTCTCCCACAGGTAAGACAAGGGTTGTGGTTCTCCAACCTGCTCTTCACCTCACTGACATTCACTGGCCGTTGACTGGCCCATTGGTGATACCATTGTGATGCTGTCCTAATTCATCTGTTACACTGCTTTTCATTCTACCCCTTCACACCTCCTCAATTCCTGTTTTGCCTGCAGCCCTCCAATCGCCTTCTTACACTGGCCCTTTTGCACCGCCCCCCTGCCGAGGCCCCGCCCAACGGCCCGAAAGCTTCCTGTTTCGCCTCAGCCAAAAGGAAGAGAAGAGGAGAGGTATGTCATGGGGTCAATCATGTATAACTAACATGATTCAATTATTTCGGTCCTAATACCCGCAAAATAGCTGGCTGAATCAATCCTTCCCAGCATGTTATCGATTACATTACCTGTGTATCCTAGGATGTATTAAACATCGCGAAGTATGCCTATGGGCCAGTGTGCTCTATCTGCCAATGTTAACGACAGTGAAAAATAATTTGTGGATCCACCCCGTGATTAGGATCCGCTCCAAAATTTAACGGTTTCTTCCTTGGCCCTGCTACATCCCTCTACCAACTTTCAGGAAAATTGGTCCGGTAGTTTTTGCGTAATCATGCTGAATAAGAGACTCAGACACGCCACGTCAAAAACATAACCTCTTCCCCCAGACATGGTCCTGGGTAGAGGTGATAACTTTATCTCTCGCAAAGACAGACGGAACTCTTGACACACTGTCTTTGCTTCGAGTTCTGTCCGTCTCTTGTTCTGTAGGTCAAGGCTTATAGAACCTCACCACCAGGTTTTATTGTTATACGTGGCTCATGAATCTAATATGTTCTTGCTTAAACTACCATCACATGAGTCAATCAATCACAGCCTCTCTTAAAATGCTTCTCCCAATTCTCTCTTCAATGACTCGAGTAAGATATATCAATACTCACCAAACCAATAAAGGCGAGGAGAAAATATCTGATGCAAGGATAAAAATCTTTTTCGTGTTATACATAAGTTATACAGATAATCCAGTTACATGAAAAATACAGGTTACAAACAAATTTTTGTTTTTTGTGTTTGTTGCAGTGTTTTTTTTTAACTTTTACTTATTTTATATAACAGACAATAATACAACAACCTATAAGAGCATACAACCATACCAATAAACAATCATACAACTTACAAAAAAACAACAACAACAACAACAAAAGACATTCCGTTCGGAATGTGGGGGGGGACAGGAAAGGCAAGGGTAATACCCAGTTCAGGTTACTTCACACCTCAGTTAGTTTCGTACCTCAAATATAATATCACAATTTCCCACATTACATGTCCATATGTTCGTACACCATGTTCATCTGATAGATATGTGGACCGTGTCCCAGAGACTCTCAATGTCCTTGTCAAAGTCTTTCAGGAAGCAGGCAGCGCGCTCCATGCTTAATATGTCCATGTATTCTTTTAACCATGTGTCCATAGAGAAAGATGCAGGTTTCCTCTCCTTCCAGTTCATTAAAATGAACCTTTTGGTGGTTAAACAACCCAGAGTCCAAAGTCTGTTTGTTGACGATCCAACAGTTTTGTCTACTCTATGGCCCAATAGACAGGTCATAGGACATACATCAAATTCAACATCCGTAATATCTGATATTAATGTTGTTACCTTAGTCCACAAAGTTTTGACCTCAGGGCAGTCCCACAATAAATGTAATAAAGTACCTCGTCCACCACAACCATGCCAACATACATCTGGAAGTTTGTCATTCATCTTGGATAAAGTAACCGGAGTGATATAGGCTCTTCAGAATCTTATACTGTATTGTCTTAAATCTCACACATTTAGAAGAATACAAGGCTGATCTCCATATTGCATTCCACTGAGAATCATTTAGTGATATGTTAAGTTCATGTTCCCACGCCAATTGGGCGAGAGAATGTGCATTTGGATTGGCTCTGGATATAAGACAGTACATGTTTGAGACCACCCCTCTAGACATAATTGCTCTTTTCAGAAGAGAATCCCATTCTGAGCATGTGGCTGGGACGTTGCCCTAATTACATTTTTTATTTATGGCAGATGACACTTGTGCATAAGGAAAAAAGGAGGCATCTGTTAGGCCAAATTGCTCTTTGAGGTGTTGAAATGATAGAAAAGTTTTATATCAAAAATCTGGCCGATGTTAACAATGCCTCTGCCAGGTTATATTATTTAGCGAGTGCCCTCCGGCTGTGAGAATGGGATTACGCCAGACAGGGCAAGATGGGAGTGAGAGTCCATCAATGTTGAATTTCTTGTGCAATTGTTTCACAATTCTACATGAGAAATTTATAATTATGTTATCCACCCTAGTAGGTGGTCTTGGGAAGTACCATAGTGATTTCAGGGATGTGTTCTTATCCTGAGATATGATGGACTTTTCTAGCCATCCCAGCTGCCAACCGGGGGGTTGGGCTTGTATGCCCATGATAATGGATATTTTGCATTGTATGCTAAATAGTACTGGTGTATATCTGGGACCCCCAGACCAGGAAACCAATAAATAGTGATTGAATCTTGTCTTTGAAATCGAGAGTTTAACATGTTTTTGAAAGATTTTTCAAGGTGCCCACCCACATCCAGTGTATGACCAAAACGGTGGTAGAGCAATTATCAGACTTTCTCAAAAGTGCTAGTTTTGTCAACGTTTTGATCTGAACCATTGTATATGTTCATAAGTAACCTTAAAACAGGGCTAAACATGCATTTTCCCTTTACTACTCCTTTAAGTTAAAAGCTTTTTCAGCATCAAGTGATGCTGCTAAAGCTGGGATCTTGCTATCACTTGCTTCGACCATGACCTCTGCATATTATTTGAGGATGAGCGACCTGGTATGAAGCCCACTTGGTCTAGGTATCTAGGTCTAGGTGTCTGTCTCCTAGCCAGCCATCTTGTCAGCCGTCCTCACGTGATTCATTGATGATGGTCATTCATCCTCACAGGTTACAAAAGAAAAACATGAAAGAGAATGGCTCCCAGGTCTCCAGCCTCTGACTTCCTCCATTCCTCTGTTGATGGAAAGAAGGTCTGACTTCCTCCATTCCTCTGTTGATGGAAATAAGTGTCTCTCCCTCCTCGCGAGCTGTTTTTTGAACCTCCTTCCAGGAGGGCAGGGTGTTGACGTCACCTCTTCGGATGAACACAGTCCTTCTCTCCTCCCTGGCAGATTAACAATCCCTGCATTCAACATCTTATCTCTCTCTCACCCACAGCAGGACATCACAGAATAAATGTTGAATTAACATCTTATTAAATATCCTACTTTAAGCATTACCTATATACTCAAACAGTTGATACATGGATACATTCTCCAATCATTCCATTGTCATTACTGTCTCACACGTATACAAGGTTACATAATTGATCTTGACTAAGAACAAATACATGACTTATAAATGTCTACTTCTACTTTGTGATTACATTTCCAATAAATGATATTCAACTCTAAGCACTGTTACTAATTGATTACATGTTCTACTTTTAAGCCTGTTATTCACATCTTTGCACACTAAATGCTGTTGTTGTTTCTCAGGCAGTCCTTCCAACACAGCTCCTTTGATTCCTGCACTTCTGATAAGCGCCAGGCCTGACCCGGATGGGGGGGGGGTTCTTATCACTTTCCCAGTGCTAGCCGGGCCCTTGTCAGTTCCATGTGTGTGTGGACCATTCATTATTCATCCATCCGTTTTTTAGAGGTATCCGCTTATAATATTTATTACTATCTTTCCGGCCTGTCCCAGGTGCTTGGGCCAGATCTGCCCCCCGTATGCCTCTCGTCTCTCCTGTCTGACTCTTGGGCCTAATGTGCCAGCCCTTGGTGCACTTGACAGTCCACCTCATTCCTGACTGGTGGTCAGGATCACTACAGGACTCAACTCTAGTTGGATGGTCGGACCCGTGCCATACGGCGGATGAATTCAGCAATAAAACCATGTGGAATGTTTCATTCTCTCTGGCAATCTGCACCGTTTGTGTTAACGTATGTTATAGCCTCTCTCCATCTCTCTCTCTCTCCAAGGAGACTCCGGCGCTGCCCAGCCGGACCCTGAAGAGCTCAGCTCTGCTCAGCCTCCTGGCCCGGTGGGTGAAGAGGCGGAGCTGGTGGAGCAACTCCGCAAGGTGAGTTGACCCCTAACCCCTCCCCTCCCCCGACAGTCCGCTGTCACCCGCTGGCGTCGGCGTCGTGTAACCAGGCGCGTCTCTGCTTGTAGAACATCGAGTCACGTCTGAAGGTGTCCCTGCCCAGCGACCTGGGGGCGGCGCTGACCGACGGCGTGGTGCTGTGCCATCTGGCCAATCACGTGCGGCCGCGATCCGTGCCCAGCATCCACGTGCCCTCCCCTGCCGTGGTGAGTGCCTGCAAATGTGTGTGGCTGCAGATGTGCATCAAAGAGGTTTTGCTCATAGGATGCGTTTAGCCTTATCGCTTCCATCAAAGCTCAATCAATCAAAGCTTTATTTGTATAGCACATTTCATACCCAGAGGCAACACAATGCGCTTTACAGAGAACAAGGGAGGTGGGTATACGACCCACTCTCTACATATTCCAGAGATACATGTACCCCTACATATACCATAGATAACTGTGCATCATCAAACACCTCTACACTAATGCATCAGGAAAGAAAGAAATGTTTCTTTTACTTTGCAGTATGTGCATCAAAATGTTCCCATTTGTTTTGTGTTTCTGTGTGTTGTATTGATCTGTCATGGTGGCATAACGGATGCTAGGATCCAGATGTAGGATGAGGGAGGCAGGCTGAGAGAGTTTATTAAAAACACACAAGGAGCAGGAACACAGGGAACGAACACAGGGAACACATCAAACCAAAGGACACGGATCTGGGCTGGAATATAAAGAAAGGCTAACTAGGGGAACTAGGTACAGGTGGGGCTAAATCATGACGAGACAATGGGAGACATAAACACAGAACATAACACACTCAGAACACAGAACATAACACACTCAGAACACAGAACATAACACACTCAGAACACAGAACATAACACACTCAGAACACAGAACATAACACACTCAGAACACACAAGAGGTATGACAAACACAGAGGAGGGACACACCCACGGAAGAGAAGTGTCCAGCGAGCCGGGGTCTGAAGACAGGACTGATGACTACTGGAGTTGAGGCCGGAGCCAGGACTGGGACTAGGGCTGGGACTGGGACTGGAGCCAGGACTGGGAATAGGATTGAAGCTGAGGGACAAGGGACTGGGACTGAAGCTAGGGCTGGGACTAGGCCAGGACTGGAGCTGAGGGAACTGATGCTGGGAGGGGGACATGTGCGGTGGACTGTGACATAATCGTGCTCTCCGTCCTATCAAGCCCAAGCTGACGATGGCCAAGTGTCGGCGGAACGTTGAAAACTTCCTGGAGGCGTGTCGTAGGATCGGGGTCCCACAGGTGAGATGATAATGAACTTTAACCTTCCTCAGAGGCTTTCCTTGGTCTAATTCTCCTGACTCATGCTAACTTGGTTTAAAGACGCTTCACTAGACATCGAGCTGCCTGTCTGCTACTAACAGTGACTCTCTCTCTTTCTCTCTCTCTCTCTCTCTCTCTCTCTCTCTCTCTCTCTCTCTCCTCTTGTTTTGAACCATGTCGTCTCACCTCCCGTCCATCCGTCCACAAAACACCTTCCTTTGTTTGATCTTGTTGTTTTCACGCACCCTCCGCCCCCCCTCCTCTGGGGCAGGAGAGCTTGTGTTCAGTGGGGGACGTCCTGGAGGGTCGGGGGGGCTGTGTTTACGGGACCGTGGGGGTCCTGCTCTCCTTGGCCCCCCCCCGCCGCCTGCCCTCTGCCCCCGCCCAGCTGGCGGGCTTCGCCCTGTTCTATCTCTCCATCATGTCCCTGCTCTGCGCTCTCTACTGCCACCTTGTGCCCCATCTGTGAATGGCGAGGGGGGGGACAGACGTTCGCCTCGCCCAACGCTCTCGCTCCATACTACTCACCCGCTGCTGGCGACACACAGAGACACACACACACACACACACAGAGACACTCGCGCGCTCGCACACCCACCCAGGCTCCCTCCCACGTCACTTCCATGTCCGTCACCGCAGTACGCTCGGCTGCACTTACAAGGCGTCGGGACTCGAGTGAGAAGCACAACTGTGGGTGGGACTCCCGCTCAAAGCCTTAAACGTGACCAGTTTGCCAGCGTCGCTGCCGTCCTTTGGGAATGACACGAATGCCGCGTGGTAGGGATGCACCGATATGAAAACGTTAGCCGATACCGATAACGAATGTTAACATTGCTGTCATGGCCGATAACCAATATATACCGATGTCGATATGATCGGTATAAAAACACGTTTCTATGATAAATCACATTTTATACAGAAAAACACATGTAAACACTGTCTCTATTTCCAAAACATTTGGAGAAGCCGATAAATCATAGATTTACCGCATTGTTTCCTCAAAAGCAGCACACACAACAGCAGCTAGACAGAAATAATTGTCGGTTGTTCACATCGGCCCTGTTTTGCACATCGGGCCGATACCTGTATATTCAAAAAACATCCGATAGCGGCCAATACCGATTTGCCGATATTGTGCATCCTTACCACGTTGTGTGACTTCCCCCCCCCTAGTGGTTTGTTTGAGGGTTGCGTTCCCTTGGGAGGGGGGGAGGTACCTCCCCCAGCGCCTCGCCATGTAGAGAGACGTTGGGAGAGAACCTGAAAGAATTTGTGTCTGCCACCTGTCACTGGACCCTCCGCTCTGCCTGCTTATCCTCCTGTGCCTTAGGCTTGTGTGTGTGTGGGTGTGTGTGTGTGCACGATTCAAAGAGCACAAGAAGGAAAAAGAGCACTTTCAACGCACAAAATCTATCCTGGTGCTTCTCGTGCATACTGTAGTGTAGCCCGTGTGCTTCCTCACTCGCTGCACCAAAACACCATCGCTGACCCGGAGGAAAGATCCGCTGACCAGGTCAGCTGTGAGCTCAGTGCTCCTGTAATCTAATCACAAACAGGGAGTTGAATTTCAAGCCTTTTTGCCGACATACAATCATGTGTCATAGACGTCTCTCCGTTCCCGTGGTCCCAAATCCCTCAAAGCAGCCCAATCTCTCGTGTGGACGAGCAGTGTTTCAGCAGGGGCGTCAAATGCCCCCCTGCAGGATCTGCGGTATTACAACGAGCGCACCATTGTGTGAGACAGGGTGAATTGTGGTACTTGTAGTGTGTTCTTTAAAGGACAAGGAAGGATGTGTGCTGCTTGGCCCAGTGTGGTGTGTTTTCTACATGTCGGTGTGCTTTGTCTACCATGTGTGCCTATCTCTCATGTTCTGTTGACCCGTGTTCGATTCTACCCAGAGCTCCTTTCACAATAAAATGAACCAAAATGTCCGGTGTGACTGCCTCTCTCCTTCCACTTGTGATACCGCTTGTTCTCATTGATGCACATGCACCACCACGCCGTAAAAAACACGCATGCAGTCAACAAAAATGCTCAATAGCAAATGTGTTGTTCGGTCAGCGGACTTGACTTCAGGGGAATGTTGCTTGGTGAGTGTCCTAGGCACTCCCTGACCACATGACTCTGTTCTTCCATCCGAGCTTAACCCTTGACCTTTCTCACTCGCTCCCGCCCCTCCAGCTCTCCTCAATGTTGTGCCTTTGCTTTCCACTCTCCAACTCCTCTCCCATCTTCTGTTGAGTTTGACATTTTTTTACATTTTGTTATTGTTGATTTCCATTGTTTTAGTTTCTTTGTTGTTATTATTTATTCATCCGTTGACCACACCCTTTTTGTTTTCTCCCCTCCTGTTCTCCCACCCCTCCGTCCTGTGTTTGTCTGTGTGTGTGTGCGCGTGTGTGCGTGCGTGTGTGTCAGACCCAGCTGTGCCTCCCCCTCCATATCCTGGAGGAGAGAGGGCTCCCCCAAGTGGCCGGGACGGTGCGTGCGCTGCTGGAGCTGGCACCCCCGAAAAACTCTCCCTCCCCCGCCACGGCCTCCATCACCACCCCCCTCGCCATGTAAGGCGGAGTCCCACACTCACTGACCAATGGACAGACACAGGACCCTGTAGAGGGCAGCCTCTCCACGGCTCCCTTCTCAACCAGCCCCTTCCAACACGGTTAGAAGAGAGACCACGACACACTCCCCTCCTATCGCCCCTCGCCACTCCTCAGGACATGGTCCTTATGAGAAGCCCACAGCCGTGTAGGGGGCTCGCCAACCCAGACTTCCCAAACACGCCCCCCCCCCCCTGAGGTCCCGAGGGGGGAGAGAGGCCAGAGCAGGTGGAGGCGAGGGACACGCCTGCCTTGTTGATCCACACAGACTGATCCTGACTGGCAGCGTTGAGGACAGACGGACAGACAGATAGGCAGACACACAGACAGACAGTTAGGAAGACACACAGACAGACAGACAGACAGATAGGCAGACAGACAGGCAGACAGACAGACAGATAGGCAGGCAGACACAGACAGGCAGACAGAGAAAGATAGGCAGGTAGACAGACAGGCAGGCAGACAGATAGGCAGGCAGGCAGGCAGACTGTCACAGATGGTCAGAAAAGAAAAGGTTTCTTTTTATTCTATATATTAGCCAGTTGTCTTTTTCACTTCCATTCTTTTTCTCTCTCCATTAGGGATCGTTTTATTTTGCACCATATTATGATATTGTTATTATTGCATCTCATTTTTAATATTCATTTTAGCACCGTGTCAGATCCCTGCATGCTGGGGGTGGGTGTGCTAGGACAACAGGACCCAACTGTTGCCTGGGCAACCCATAAGGTTGTGTGCTACTAAAAGTCGTGTGTGCAGCAATAATAATGGCATTATTGACCGAGTTATCCAGATTTTAAAATGTGTTGAATCACGAGTTGACTGAATCAAAAGCTCTGCTGGAGTGGAGAATTCCTCTGTTAAACGGTATGTGTACAAATATATACTATATAGAAAAGCTGCAATTCACATTTGCTGCCACAAGGACTTTCAGTCTCACAAAGCCACATGGACACGGCACCTGAATATGAGGAGGCTGGTCCAGCTTCAGCAGGAGACGGTGGAGGAAAGGAGCCGGACGGTTAGTGTTACAGGGGGGATCGGGGAGGACAGATCCCAGACGACCTCCTCCTTGATCAGACTGTCATTCAGACTAGGGCATACAGGCAGGTTGAGAGGCTGCATGATGTCAACCTGCTCCCTTGCATTTTGTTTTTGCTTTTATTGAATGAAATCCTGCAGTACAGTCATTATTGTCAAGTGTAGGGGAAGGGCAAGAGTCAGGGGCTAGGAGAGAAGAACGGTCACATTAAGTATACACTACCTTCTTTTAAAACTATGTTTTATTTAAAAGCGGAGCAGCAGATATGGCTAACTAATGTATTTGAGAATGCTTTACTGTATGTGTACAGCACCCATCAATTTTTTATACTTGTGGATAGCCATACTTGCATGAGAATCAAGGTCCACAGTTTACTATTGTCAGAACCTTGGGATTCGCATGGTCCAGTATTTAAGTAGGTTTGCTCTTGCTGTACACATAGCTGCACAGATCAGATTCAGTCTGGCCAGGTAACCCTGTCTACGGTCTGGAGCAGGGTTTAAACAGTGCGACACTAGCTGTCCTAGAGGGACACCATTATCTAAAAAGCATTGTCAGAGAGGTAGGCTAATTGACCCATTTTAGCTACACAGATTCAGACACTATCTGGATTCCAGAGCAGAGGGGAGGGGAGGGGGCTTTTTGAATTGAACAGAAGCCAGAGAGCTGACACTTCTACCTACGTGTGGTCCAGGCTGACCGAGGGGAGCATCATTCACAGGGCTCTTAGATTTTTTTTCTTTTTCAAAATTCCAGCCTACATGGCTTTTAGGGCTGTGCATCTGTAAAAGAATTAAGATTTTTTTTTTCAAAGAGGTATGTTTGTACCATTTTTAACTTGCTTTTTGCTAGACTTTTTGAGTTCTGAAAAGGGAAGTTAAAACTGACGTAATTATAGATATATTGTTATAAATGTTTGTATAGATATTTTTAATGTTTTTTTTCCCCGATTCTGACTTGGACGTGTCCCCAGCCGTGTTTGTGACCCTACTGCAGGGTTCGCCCCCCCTGCGTGACTTTGTACAGTTATAGATACATTCCATACGTTTACAAGTATGTACTACTTTCCACCTACGCCTGGACCTTCTTTCATTATTACCGCAACATGGTCTTTTAAAGTTTTTACACCGTTTGAAAGAGAAAAATGTCCCTAGAAACATGTAAAAATTGAACACATCTGGAATTAATATTTGGACTTATCTTTAAAGTGCATTAATAAAAGTTCCCAATTTGAGTCTCTTGTGTTCATGACTGTATACCAGAACGCTCAAGGTATTTTCTGCTTATGTTGCTGCACTTCAATTGTCATTGGGATTATATATATCAATACCTAGACATCAATAATAGATGTTATCAATGTCTTAGATTGTCTCAGTAACACAACACATGACATTTATTCTAGATAAAAAAAATTAATTCAGTTTGATTTGCTTTTGTGACATTTATTCTAGGTAATTTTTTTTTATTCAGTTTGATTTGCTTGAGACATTTATTCTAGATGAAGTTTTTCAACTCAGTTTGGCTCTCTGGGGCTTCTGAGGCACCTCACTTTTTTTTCTTCCCCTTCTTGCCTTCCTTGGATTTGGGTTTCTTGCCTTTCTTGTAAGGGCCCATCCCACGACGCACCAGGGTCCCCCTCCACCACGACTGGATCTGGGGGAGCACATGACAGAGGGAGCACATGACGGGGACTGTGGGGGTGAGGTGAGCATTAAAGGAGTAGTAAAGGGAAAATGCATGTTTAGCCCTGTTTTAAGGTTACTTATGATCATATACAATGGTTCAGATCAAAACGTTGACAAAACTAGCACTTTTGAGAAAGTCTGATAATTGCTCTACCACCGTTTTGGTCATACAATGGATGTGGGTGGGCACCTTGAAAAATCATTCAAAAAACATGTTTAACTCTCAATTTCAAAGACAAGAAACTCACCGAGGTGTTAGTTGCCGTTCTGACATATAATTCGCCATAAAGTAAGATTCTAGTTCATCTGGGAAGTCTTTTTTAAATATTTAGCATAGAACTATTTAGTCGCAGCACATACGTGTGTAAACTTCCGCAAACTAGGTAGCCTAGCAACATAAACAATAACAATAGCTACCGTAAGTAGTTCCGCTTCCTGAATCCCCTCTGCGGATTGATCTACACATCTACAACGGTCGCTTCAATACAGGTCAATGGATTTCATAAAATCCTACAGGATTCATACTTTGCGGCGAATTTGATGTCAGAACACCAACGGACACCAATTACACCCTCGGTGAGCTTATTGTCTTTGAAATCGAGAGTTAAACATGTTTTTGAAAGATTTTTCAAGGTGCCCACCCACATCCATTGCATGACCTAAACGGTGGTAGAGCAATTATCAGACTCAAAAGTGCTAGTTTTGTCAACGTTTTGATCTGAACCATTGTATATGATCATAAGTAACCTTAAAACAGGGCTAAACATGCATTTTCCCTTTACTACTCCTTTAACACACTCAGGACTCGGGAGTAAAGGAACACGGCAACTGCTGTTCACCCTGCAATTCAAGTTACCAATGGATGGATTGAAATGTAATGTCATATCAACTTTATATGACTAACATAGCCGAATCTGGCAGCAAACACAGCAGATTGTGATCCGTCGAGTGGAAGGGAGATTTAGAGACGTTATTAAGTGTGTTTAATGATTACCTTAGTTGCTGCGTCCCGCTCCAGCTGTTCTCTCTCCAGTTGCCGGCGCAGGTGCTCTTTTTCCAGCCTGTCTTCTATGACCACCTGCTCACTCTTTCTGTACTGGAACATTTACACAGAGAGAGAGTCAGGACCCAGGTAGTGTCTCTGTGACCAACATGTTCTGAGGTTGTATAGTAGCGGTCATGGTATAGTTGTGTGCTGACTGCTTACTTTCCTGGCCAGCTCCTGGAGTTGGGAGAGGTTGTTGGCCTTGTTGTTCCTCATGCTGTTGAGCTCATGCTGCTTGTCCTCCATGTCCCGTTCGTAGCGCTCCATCCACACCTCCAGCTTCTCCCCTAGACGCTGGAAGTCACAAATGGTCACATTTAAGACCGATAGTATCAGTAAATCTGAGCTGACAACTGGTTCAATGGGTCATACAAATGGGTGATCAACTGAAAATACACTCTTCAGTTACAGTATTATGTGTACTGTACTGTATGTTGAAGCTAGTCATAAAATGTCCCCATCCATCCTGGTTTCCTGTGTTGTCAATACAGTATGTCCTGTTAAGCTTTCCTCCAACAGTCGCTGCACTCACTATCTGATGATCCTTCAGGAAAATCTCCATCTCCATATGAACCCGTTTCTCTTCCTCCACTCTCTCTAGCAGTAGCTGAGGACAGAGAAGAAGTGACATCAATGATGCAACTGTCCCTTGAAATGTGAACTATAAAGTAGCACACACAGAGACACACACAGACACACACACACACAGAGACAGACACACACACACACAGAGACACACACAGACACGGTTACCAACCCTGATCTCGTCCTCCAGCTCCTTCTCAGCGTGAGCGTTCAGCTTCTGTCCTTGGTACACTAGTAGCTCGGCGCTGCTTTTCACATACTTCCTCTCCAGGCCGGTCTTGGCCTTCATCTCCTGTAGCTGGTCTTTCAGGTGGGCGATCATCTTCTCACGTTGCTGAAGAGAAAAAAGAGAAATATGTCACAGTGCATAAACCACACATACAGGTGCACCTCAGAAAATTATAATATTGTGGAAAGTTCATTATTTTCTGTAATTTAATTCAAAAAGTGAAACTTTCATATATTATAGATTCATTGCACATAAAGTGAAATATTTTAAGGCTGATTGCCTCCATGCCACACTCCACGTTGATGCAGTAATTTGTGCACAAGGAGCACCGACCAAGTATTGAGTGTATAAATGAACATACTGAACTTACTGTACAATCATAAAGATAAAAAAAGGCTTGAAATATTTCACTTTGTGTAATGGATCTAGAATACATTAAAGTTTAACTTTTTTTATTAAATTACGGAAAATAATGAACTTTTTCAGAATATTCTAATTTTGGGGATGCACCTGTAATATATGAAAAGCTAAAACATGTTTAAGAGGGTGGGCCGCCGAGTTAGCAGGTCGCTGGCCGCCCACCAATGATCTGCTATCTGGGAACAGACTGGTAGGGGTGTCATGGAAGTACTGTAGGACACTATGGCTCAATGAAACAATCTGATATCAGATGGTTTTAATTCGTTTTGACAATGTGAATAAAATCAGTGATTGCAGCTTTCTGTTCTGAAAGTTCAGTGCCAACATTCCGAATATTAATTGGATTTTCCATATATTACTAGAAAGCAAGTTTCTTAGCTTTCAGGAAGTGTTGGAATGTGGGATTTATTTTTTAACAGATTTTTTAGATATTTTTGACACAATAGGCTTCAAAGGGTACAAAACTGTAAACGGACAGTTTATAACATATAACTTAATATGGCATTACCTGCAGCTCCAGTGTTTTTTCTTTGTTGATGTCAAGAAGCTGTCTTTGAAGAGCTTTGGTCCTTCGGCGGCCATCCTCCTCCCTGCAGTATACAGTCGTATATGGATAAACCCAGTGTGTGCTACTGTCTTGAGAGTGTGACCAGTCTCTCTATTTACTTGATTTCATGTGATTGGGTCAAGACCTGATTATAATGTCGAGGAGGTGGGCCTTCCGCTTCTTTTCCTCTTCTACGGCCAATAGCAAGCTGCGAAAGAGTCCTGTCTCTTGCAATTCTCCCAACACATCAGAGATCACCTGTGCCACAAATTTCCTGTGTGATATAGGAAAGGAATATATTGCAATGTGTGTATGAGTATGTATAAGAACTAGTTATTCAAGGAATCTGGTCTGCTTTAGATTTAGACTTTGTGTGGGGGTCTGAAACCCACCTGTCCCTCTGCATCTTGGCCAGGTTGTCAGGTGACAGTGGGTTTTCCTCAAGGGTGCGGTTTAGCTCCTTCTGTGATCTGTGCAACTCCCGTGTGGCATCCAACACGCCACCGGCCTCCAACTGACTCTGACGTGCTGCCTTCAGATTCTGCTCTGCCCCTTTCTGCTGTCTAAGCACCTCTCCGATGTCCAATGACACCACCTGCCAGTCACACACAGGTAGACTCACGAGTCGGTCTAGAAAGTATGGCATCGCGAGACTACACACAGGTAACCGTGATATTAGGATCTGGACTAACACACGTTCAGGTAATAGCAAAAGCATGAAGATGAAATAGAAACAATTTCTTCCTAATTGTTTTATTAAACTGTGTCTGTTTGTGTTATATGATGAGCACACAACCAAGATGAATAGAAGGAGAGACAGTTGTCGCAAATAAAAGAAAGAAAGAAAGAAAGAAAGAAAGAGCTAAGAAGGAAGGAAAGAAGCTAAGAAAGAAAAAAGAAAGTGATTACATTTTGTAGTAGGGTGTGCCAACAATGCATGTTACCTTATCTGCCTCTGGGCAACCCTTGTAGGTGTCTGGCATGATGTTGCCCAGTATCGTCAGCTGATCAGCACAGTCCTGCAGCACTGTACACACTCTGAGCAATTTAACGCCCGACAATGGGACCGGCGACATCATCATGTGAGACAGGTGGTGAACAACCTAGAACACGTTGTCAATTACTTCCAAAACAACAAGAGAACACAGTATTGCCAGACAAACAAGAAAAAAACACCCGTATTTGGCGCACGGGTTTATTTTTGTGATGAGGAGAGCAATGGCTCAATGAATATTGTCAGCCGGAAAGCTAGCTAGTCTGTCACTAGTTGTTTACATCAGTCACCATAGTAACTGCATTAGCGACAGATCCAATAGAAAGACCCACGATTATTTGTCCATTACTTCCAAGAACAATTTGTCCCCCTTTATATGGAAATTCAGCTTTTTGCGATTATATTGATCATTATCTGTAGTTATGCAATGTGAAGTGTGCGCTAATCGGTAATAATACATAAGCTAATGGTAGGAGAAAGTGCAAACCGAAGTTGCAGTATTTTACTCAGGCACCGCTGTGGTCAGCGATTGCAATGTAAATTTCCCATCATTCCTTTCGAACTTCCTTTTCCTCCATTTTTCTCACAGTGCAGGTAGGAGATCAAATAACCACATTCAAATATATAATATATACCTTTTTGCGGTAGTCTTTCACAGAAATACCCATCGACGCCAATTAAAACATATGTATAATCGGTGTTTAGTTTGTTTTATGTGACTTAGAGCTCGTGATGAGACAGATATTTGATAGATGCTAGGAAGCTAACCCAGGCTGCACGGCTGGTGGAGGGCTAGATAACGTAACTCATACATTCTTCTTATTTAGTTGCTTAGCCATTTTAAAGTGTGTTGTCATTCACAACCACAATCAAATTTACCACTTTAATAACGTGTTGTCAGTGTCTTACTAGCTAGGTAGCTATCCGGCGTCTTGCCCGGTAGAGTTGAGTGCAGCGCGTCAAAACACACCATTAGTCGGCAACTAATGTATTTCTCATTTGTTCTGGATGCTCAATGCCTAGAATACCCCGGATCAATAATCTAATAGTGCTACTAGGGTCCCATCATTCAGGGGAAATTGAGATCACCTGAAACACTCAAATGCGAAGGAGTACAATGTCTCATCGAAATTATGTTGAGTAGCATGCTTTGAACTGAACCTAATTTTAATATTTACAACTAGAACTTGTACTACTTTTATTAATGCAATCGCGTGTATGGTCTTGAGAGTTCGTGAACAAATGTTTGTGAGTGCGTTTTTGTCACATGAATTGTAACAGTCTTGAGCAGAGTGAGAAATGTATAACTTATTGAGTTTGTTTTGGCTAGGTTTTGCTGGACCTGGAGAAGATTCACAATGCCAGGAAGGTAACTGATCCCTCAGTTTCTACATTTTCTGTAGTGCCCTAATTTAACAATGCTGAAGACATTGATCATGCTCATTTAGCAGTCTTGTTGCATTCATCTAAATGGTATCAAGGTATAATAACTGATTTATGGTGACAATAGATAACAGGTTTCCATTAGCAGTGTCTACTGGTCTCTTTCTCTAAGGGGTAACTGTCACTGGTATTTTTTATTTTCATTATTATTGATAACTCCACTTTACATCTCGTCTCTGTTGGACTGGAGCCTTGGCACTTACCAGACCCGACCAATGATCGGCTTGTTCTCAGGGTACTTAGAGTGCATTCTGAACTTGGGAGGGCTGCTTTTTTCCATGATGCTCCTTATACCTACAACACTCTAAAGCTTGAGGTCCTTCCTTCAGTCACATAGCTTAAGTCCATGGCTCTAGACCTATGTACTTCAACCTGTAACTGTTTTTATTATTATTGTACATTGCATTTTTGTTGATTTGTCTGTGTAAACTCGTCATCACTGTAAATGAGGAAAACCTCGGTGCTTCACGAGTATAAATAAAGGTTTGAAATGAAATGAAATTTATCTTAACAATAAACACTAGGGTCTCAACAATGCTGTCATTTCTATCAGACCTGTATGATCTTGTGCTTATAATGCCTGCGTCTCTTCTCAGACTGTGGAGCAAGGCAATTTTTGCCGGTTACAAGCGTGGCCTAAGGAATCAGCGGGAACACACCGCCCTGCTGAAGGTGGAGGGTGTGTACACCCGCGATGAGACAGATTTCTACCTGGGCAAGCGCTGCGCCTACGTCTACAAGGCCAAGAAGTGAGTAAGCGGTGTGCTGCAGATGAGGGCCCAGTGTTCATCTTCCGAGTGAGATTTCTAGTAGGAGCTCTACATACAGTATGGATATGGTGACTTCACTCTAGGAGATCTCTTTGATCAATGATATGCACATACCATGATTCCGTTCTTGGAATAGCTGGTTTTAGTTAAGACCTCTAGTCTATGGTTGGGTATAATAAAACTTTATTTGTATAGAACCTTTCATACAAAAAGTGCTTTACAGGGAAATTACATGCACAGATTGCTTCGCATAAAATAAACACAAAATGAACATAAAAGCAGGGAAAATAGGATGGAAGATAAATACCAATAAAAAAGATGAAGATAGTTATAAAAGTGAAAATTAGAACGCCAGCTTCTGTGAGCGGTCGTTGTCCCTGTCCTCAGGCAGATGTATATATGCTACTTTCTGAATGTCGACTTAAAGGGCAATGCTCGTTTTTGACAACCTGGACCTTATTTACGACATATTATAAGAAGTTTGACTCGCCAAGATCACTTTTGTGTAGTTCGGAGGCCTGTAGAAGAAATTTAAAATCCAGCGCGAGCCAGTATATCCATGTAATGGCGGTGATCGGGGCAGCGAGAATGCAGTTTCTCAAAATCTATTTTCGGCCGCTAAACGGTTGTTTTCATCAATCAGATTGGATGAATCGACAGTTGAGATTCCTCAACGCGAGCCATTGTTGTGGTTTTCAAATACGGGGTCTTTAGCCTCTGTAATATGATCTTTACACGCCTTTCCCCACTTGCTCCAGCACGCATGCGCACAGGCCAGCGCGCAGACTGGCTATTCTCCGGCTCACATTCTCTGCGCTACGATCGTTGTTGGTGCCGAGAATATTGTTGTCGTCATTCGTCAGCAACAATCCGATCGTAGCGCAGAGAATGTGAGCCGGAGAATAGCCAGTCTGCGCGCTGGCCTGTGCGCATGCGTGCTGGAGCAAGTGGGGAAAGGCGTGTAAAGATCATATTACAGAGGCTAAAGACCCCGTATTTGAAAACCACAACAATGGCTCGCGTTGAGGAATCTCAACTGTCGATTCATCCAATCTGATTGATGAAAACAACCGTTTAGCGGCTGAAAATAGATTTTGAGAAACTGCATTCTCGCTGCCCCGATCACCGTCATTACATGGATATACTGGCTCGCGCTGGATTTTACATTTCTTCTACAGGCCTCCGAACTACACAAAAGTGATCTCGGTGAGTCAAACTTCTTATAATATGTCGTAAATAAGGTCCAGGTTGTCAAAAACGAGCATTGCCCTTTAAGTGAGTGGTCGCTGGCCCAGTCCTTGATGACAGATGTAGTCAAGCCGGAAAGTCTGCACACCCCTTCACTTTTTCCACATTTTGAAACGTTACAGCCTTTTTCCAAAATTGATTAAATTATTTTTTATTTCTCATCAATCTACACACAATACCCCATAATGACTTTTGTTTTTTAAAGTTTTTTTTAAGACATTTTTGCAAATGTATGAAAATAAAACGCATGGATATATGTATTCACACCATTTACTCATTACTTTGTTGAAGCACCTTTGACAACCAATTACAGCCACAAGTCTTCTTGGGTATGACATTACAAGCTTGGCAAACCTATTTTTGGGCAGGTACTCCCATTCTTTGCAGATACTCTCAAGCAGGTTGGATGGGGAGTGTAGGTGCACAGCCATTTTCAGGTCTCTCCAGGGATGTTCAATTGGGTTCAAGTCTGGGCTCTGGCTGGGCCACTCAAGGACATTCATAGACTTGTCCCGAAACCACTCCTTATATCTTGGCTGTGTGCTTAGGTTCATTGTCCTTTTGGAAGGTGAACCTTCACCCCAGTCTGAGGTCCAGAGCGCTCTGGAGCAGGTTTCCTTCAAGGATCTCTGTGTACTTGGCTGTATTAATCTTTTCCTCTATCAGGACTAGTCTCCCTGTTCCTGCTGCTGAAAAACATCCCCACATGATGCTGCCACCTCCATGCTTCACTGTATGGATAGTATAAGCCTGGTGATGCGTGGTGCCTGCTTTCATTGATTTCCTTGGTTTCCTTCCTGGTTACCATGATGCTTGGTATACAGACCAGAGAATCTTGATTCTCATGGTTTGAGAGTCCTCTAGGTGCCTTTTTGCAAACTCCAAGCGGGCAGTCATGTACCTTTTACTAAGGAATGGCTTCTGTCTGGCCATTCTACTATAAAGGCCTGATTGGTGGAGTGCTGCTTGGATGGTTGATATTCTGAAAGTTTCTCCCATCTCCACAAGGCTACGCTGGAGCTCTGTCAGTGACCTTGGGGTTCCTCACCTCCCTGACCAAGGCCCGTCTTCCCCGATTGCTCAGTTTGATCTAGGAAGTGTCTTGGTGACTCCAAACTTCTTACACTTATGAATGATGATGAACACTGTGCTCTTTAGGACCCGTAAAGCTGCAGAATCGTTTCTGTACCTTTCTCCAGATCTATGCCTTGACACAATCCTGTTTCTGAGGTCTGCAGATAATTCCTTTGACCCCATGGCTTGTGGAGTTTGCTCTGACTTGCACTGTCAACTGTGTGACCTTATAGGCAGGTGTTGGTGATCTCCAATCGATTGAATCTGCCATCTCAAGTAGTATCAGTGGAAACAAAATGCACCACAGCTCACTTTTGGGCGTCATATCAAAGGGTGTGAACACTTGTGTACATTTTATTTACATTTAGATTTTTAATAAATTAGCACATGTCTAAAAACTTGTTCGCTTTTTCATTATGGGCTATTTTGTGTAGAATTGAGACGAAAAAATTAACTGTCTAAGTCTAACCTAATAAAACGTGGAGGGTGTGAAAGGGGTGTACAGACTTTCAGATTTGACTGTAGATAGGCTACCTTCTGAATGCTGACTTCTGTGAGTGGTCGTTGGTAGGTTTGAAACAAGTTGCCCTTTGCAGAGGGTTGCAGGGGACTTGCTGGTCTCCTAGTAATTGGCTTGCTCCGTTCCTAATTTGCAAGGATGGTCAGACAGTTATTGTAAAGATGGAAATCAGACTTGCAGTATTATAAAGAGAACATGACGTTTTGCTTCCGGTAGTCCCACTGATTTAAGACGTCCTTAAAGGAGATGGCTCTTTTTCTACAACCTGGACCTTATTTACGGCATATAAGACGTTTGACTCACCGAGATAACTTTGGTGTAATTCGGAGGCCTGTAGAAGAAATTTAAAATACAGCGCGAGCCAAGCCTATCCATGTAATGTCGGCGGATGGGGCACCGAGAATGCAGCTTCTAAAAAATTTATTTTTTGCCGCGAAACGGTTTTCATCAATCTATTTTTATGAATCGCTAGTTGTGCTTCCATAGAGCGAGGGCTTGTTGTGGTTTTCATATGCCTCTGTAATATGATCTTTGTCGCACCCCGGATCTTTGTAAACATTGATCTGGACACTGAAATGGCTATTAATAAGAGATGGATTGATATTAAAAGATGTGCGAACATTCCATTTTAGCGTGGGGCCATCGTGGTTATCGCCACGGCGGGTAGGCAAACTAACCAATAGAGACAATGGACCGGATCTATACCGTTGTATAAGAGTCCATACACATTTGATGTTAGTGGATTATATATCAATGTGGCTTATATTACTGACTTCTAGCCATTGACGTATTGTAGTAACTCCCTGTTGTACATTTGTTACTGCCTGTCAGATTTTTTTTTTAGATTTTTTTTTTTATCTAAGGACTTAAGTTCAGGTGTTTTTGCTGGGTTTTTTTTAGTTTTTTTTTTATCAATGGTCTTCAGTTCATATTTGATCCTTGTCTGGGACTGAGCTTCTCTGTGTGATTTTCTGCACACCGGGATTTGGCCGGACATCACCCCCTTTTTTATGAATTAAGTTTGATGCTTTTAATTACCAGAACATGGTGTTTTCACCCTTTGGCCATCAGTTTGACATTTCAGCACAGAACTCACATTCTCCTGTCTTCGCCTCCCCAGGAACACAGTGACGCCCGGCGGCAAGCCCAACAAGACACGGGTGATCTGGGGCAAAGTCATGCGTGCTCATGGAAACAGTGGAATGGTGCGTGCCAAGTTCACCAGCAACCTTCCTGCTAAGGCCATGGGACACAGAGTTCGAGTGGTGAGTAGCCCCCATCTCTGCTAGACCTAGTCTGTTTCATTCACTTTACTCAATGTTCATTCTTTTTTTGCATCAATGATCCCTTTGATCATTTAATCAGAAATTAAGTCAGCTACTCTAATTTTGAAACCAACCATCTACAATCATTCTTTAACTGTGTTATATTAGCTCAAGTAGTGTATTGCTGTACAAGAACAATTTGCTCCAGTGGGAACACCTTAGGACTCTTCTTTCTCTGCTCTTGTCTTTCAGATGCTGTACCCGTCCCGCGTATAATGTGCTGTTGTGTACATACAATAAACCAGTCAGGTCCACATACTGTGATGTGTGTGTTCTTTACTATATAGTGTTATTACTTCAGGCCTACGTAGTTACATTTTATGGAGGGGGAGTGGGCAGATAATTTAAAGATGTGTTTTTCAGGCCTGAACAATGTCGTCAACCTCCCTTTATTTCTGACCAGATCAGTAATCAAGCCTAAAGGGTGAAAGAACATTGTTTTGTTATGCTCTGGTCCGCCACAGAACTGACATGCAAAGCACATAGTCACATCACAAGTTTTATGCATTTCAAGGCTGTCTGTATGAACTGTTCACTGTACTGGTATTACTTGCTATGGTAAGAAAATTAAAGTGGAACATCAAATGTAAGTCAGTAGGAGTCACTGTATTATGTCCTATATATTTTGTAAGAGGACAGGGTAGCTGAAAGGTTGAAAACGGGTACAGCTCAACACCTGTTTTAGGATGCTGATGTAGCCTCTACGTCAACAGCTGCTATATGGCGAGATGCTGAGCAAGTTTGGTAGTCTTCGGTGGTCTTGTCACATGGACCATGTTTCAAACCAGCGTGTATATTTTG
The DNA here is from genome assembly GCF_949987555.1 of Borostomias antarcticus. Lineage (NCBI taxonomy): Eukaryota > Metazoa > Chordata > Actinopteri > Stomiiformes > Stomiidae > Borostomias > Borostomias antarcticus. Next base: position 36,218,409 of record NC_140234.1, on the reverse strand, counting down.
AGAATAAAACTGAAAAAGCTACGGTTGGTCGATGAGACGTTCTCTTTAATGAACTTGGCGTACCGAAACTTCAAGAGAGCGCACTCCTCCCATAAATCAAGTGACCACTAGGCGCTCATGGGAAGTGTAGTGCTCTAGGATCGGAACGGCATCTATATTTGTGGATAGTACGTTCTCGCATGAACTACAGTTCCCGTCACAGTGGGACAGCTGCTGTCTCGAGGTTGCTTTATAAAGACGTGTTTTCCGGTAGTCGCTTATCAGGATCTGCTGGCTGACTGGAGAGACGCAGGTATCTGTTGCCTAGGAGATTTTCAACCCTTTATTAAGTTTCGAACGATTTCTACAATCTACACGTTTTGTTAATTCATGATATTTTTATTGTAGGGTATTTGCAATAATTTGTTTAGCGTTTTAGGTATGTTGGGATAAGTATTTATAAATCAGCCTACATAGATATCAGTTTGTAGCCCGAGATAGCATCCTCATAAAAAAGCTAGAAAATATTTATCTCTAAAAACTGCGTAGCATAATTTGTATGATGTCCGACCTGCAAACCATAGGCCACTATAGTGCCAGAAAGATGATTCAGCGCGAGGACTGTTCGATCATTTGCTCAAGATGATGATGCCTGTTTTTTACTGGAACAGTCGATATAGCGAGCTGACGTGTGTTCATAAAGAATCCATTGGAGAAGGCTTTGAGGTTCTCTGACAGAGCCAAGACTAAATATGCACTATTTGTCAGTTGTAGATTTGAGGAAGTAAAACAGCTCCGACTATCTGATTTGGAGTAGCATCTCAGGCATTATCCCTCATATTTTTCAGGTGACACCAAGGCACCGTGAGGAAACACCAGGCAGCTCCTATGTTTGTTATAAAAGATGAAAGATCATGATCTGGGAAAGGACCACCTGGTGCCTGGCCCCGCGTACCGGGCAGTGCCAAGCAGAGACTCTTTACCGGGCACAGAGGTCAGCACATACCAGCACACCAAGGTCCAGGTATGTCAGGTCCCTTAATACGAAAATTAACCATGGTTTTACCATGGCTATGGTTAACCATGTTTTTTGGCATGGTGAAACCATGGTTTATGACCCATGGTTAACTATGGTTGAAATATGGTATTTACTCTAAAGCTGTGGTTTATGGTTTAACCATGGTATTCTACTGGATGCCCTGCTGCAGTTTGTAATTGGCTCAGCTCCTGTTTGCATGGATAAACTAGGTAACAGGTGAAAACAATGTTGTCTAGGCAGTAAGTCCCTATTTGTGCATAATTTCACCACCATGTTAGTGAATATTTCCTACTCCTTGTATCACCGCGCCCAGTAACCCTGTTCGGGATAACAGTATGGATAGAAAAATGGTTGAAATTGTGCTGAGTCAGGGAAATCCCTGTCACTCTCACCCCCCTATTATCTCTTAAAGGTCCTTGTCATAATGTAGTCATAAGCTGCTGCTGTTGTTATTGTAATAAATGCACTAGGCTACTCAGTCATTCAGGATAGTCTATTCCCATGTATTATTTCCTGTATTAATGTTTTAACTGCTGTATAACATTACCTAATTGAAAATAGGACAATTTGTCCCTTTGTCTGTCATTAAGATGCTTAACATGTTTAATGCTAGATTGTGTAAGAGGACGGTCCTGTTGGATGCAGATGTGACCGGTCTGGTCTTGTGATGCAGTTGTTTTCTGTATTAAAAGGCAGGCCATAGATCTGCTTGCTGGATGACAGTTGGTTTATTCTGAATAGAATAAGAAAAGAATACAGCCGTTATAATGTGAGTCTGGCTGGTCATTCACAGACCTCTCCTCAGAACACTCTCGGCAAACTGAGATTTCCATGCTATAGGCTAATATAACTAACAAAAAAGTCAAAAATATAGCTACATCACAAACACTTTTCATGGACGGAAAAGCCAAGCCACAGAATGGACCTGAAAACAAAATGTAGGCTACAGAAAGGAGAAGGTTATTGCAATAACCTAATGGATACAGCAGTTATTCTGAGTCTGGCTGGCCATTCACAGAGCTAAAAGAAAGGGGGAATGGGCGGGAACAAGACAAGCACCAAGCTAAAGTTAATCAACCTTGCTAGCTAGCATAGCTATTAATGATTTGCTGTATTTGACAAATTACTCCATTCACATAAGAAATAAAATGACAGTTGCACTTTGCCAGCTCTATAAAACACGCATGTTATGCGAATTACAGTATTCACAAACACTTTTATGAAGTTTTACATCTCGATTTGACAAGAGCTCTATCAGCCGCTTTCTTCTCCACAGAACGCTCAGCAAGATGAGGAAATTATATTGCGCGCAAAGTTCATGACATCATCAAAAAGTGCAAAATAAACGTTTTGTAAACAAATGAATAAAGCTCTCAAACTACTCACACTTACTTAGAAACATCTTAAAGCTTAGAAAACACTTACAAAAAAAATAATTATATGGAGATTTCTGGTGAAATACATAACACATTTTATACATTCTACACAGGCAGGACCTCTTTTACTAGGGACCAGTGTCACTTCCAGTTACAAAGCGGAACAGCTGTTGTTTTGTGTGGTACATAGAGCTGCAGCCTTTTGTGTTTGTTGCCAGTGTTTTGTTCCCCGACCCTCTCACTGTAAGCTTTTAGTCAGCAGGTTTCTCTTCCGTTTCTCTCCCCTTATTTCGTGTATTTGTTTGGGCCAATTTTGGAAATATTTATTTTCCCGTCTTTATTTCATGGTCTATTGTTTTTTTCTTTTTCTCCATCCATGTTTCTGAGTCATTAGATGATCTTCTTACAGCAGACCACACACCTACTGCAGCTTTGCTTTGATTGTTTACATAACTTAAACCCGCCCATTCACTGCCTCCCTGGCACCGGCAACCAATAGCACTGTCGGATGCTGTGATGCAAGCGGCTGTTTGGCAGCGGATTGGCCGAGGCTATGTGAATGGCTGTGATGGCTATGTGTTTGTGCAACGTGACGACAGGAACGTGAGGAGAAGTGGGAGAAGTGGGGTCGGTGTGGGGGGGAGGGGCTCGATTGCACGTGCTGAGAAGCCATCTAGTGCTGCAACTAGCCACGTTCATAGTATAGAGATTTTAATTCTGCTCGTCTCCCCCATGTTATACATATATAGTATTTCTGGCAATTCCCCTCTACATTAAGTTATTTGAAATATAATTTGAATTATCATGCACATTCCACATTTTTCTTTCTCTCTTATTCGTTGAGAATTTCTCTCACTTCCTCTGACTCCCCGTGACTCATGACTCGTTTTAGTCTCAAAAGGACTGCGTGACAGAACTACAAAATCAGAGGGTGATTCATCAGCTGAGCTGACGCAAAGAATATGCTCTTTTGAGTTTGTGCGTATGCAGGAAAAAGAATGACTGCATTGTCCCACTGCATTTTTGTGTGTGTTTCACGAAATAGGCTACGCGCATTTGTGGAAGAGTCTGAAACCCGCGCGTGTGTTATAGGCTAGGCTACTTGACCGGGCCTCGGTCTTTATGACTGCATCTGCTAGGCTCCACACACCACAACAATGTCAGATGTACACAGACAGGACCATACACCGTTACCTCCATCTCTCAATCTCATTGAACAGTATCTCTCTCACTCTCATCATGTCCTGAATATTGAATCATATCTGGCTTTGGAGTTGTCCCTTAATTAACACAACCAACTGGTTCTTATTTTGACAGCTTGTAACCCAGTTTGATGCTGTAACCCAATTTGAAATGTAATGTTGGAATTTGACAGCACAATGATGCTAAAGATGAGATGCTCTCAGTTTAGAGGATGACTTGCAGGTTGGGAGGCAGAGATGGATCGTGTTGCTTGGGCAGATAGTCTGGCTAGTCACCATTAAAATGCTGCCCCAGAAGGACGCGTTTGTAGGCGAGTGATTATGCGTGATTAAAAATTCCGCATCTGTATTAGCCGAATGTGTTATGTAACCAGTGGAAGTGCTCTTTTTATGGGAATGCATCTCTCTGCTGAGAGCTTGTCCTTCTTTCCAGGCGGGTCATCAGTGACGTCATTGAGGGTGTTTCTAGGGGCACAGCCTTGTTTAATCTCTCCGAAGGGCTCTTAAAGAACGCCGCGTTCCCTCATTGGGAGTAATCCTGCAGGCTTTTTTCAGCCTACGCGGGTTTCAGAACGTGAGTTCTCCAGAGAGAGAGAGAGAGAGAGAGAGAGAGAGAGCAGCCTCACCCTCACGCTGTGTGGATCAGGGGCACTTCGTCATTTAGCTGGTCGCCGTCGGCAACAGCTTTTTCCAAGGGTCATTTCCTACAGGATCCTAAACACAACATATTCCCCAATTAGGCTATGTGTGCCTTGTGCCTGTGTTCCACCAAAGGGAAAAGTGGTTTAGCCCACCTATCCTGTTATTTGCAGACAGGTTAGGTTATTGTCGTAGGTCTACACAACGTCGGTCCGGCAAGGTAGCCTATGTGATGTTTTGTTAGCCTGTTTGTGAGCTTCTTGACGTTAGTTCTTCACTCTTCACGACGTCCTCAGATGCGGGTGCGAGGTGCGTTCTGAACTTGTGCGAGGATGATGACATAACACTTTTTTATTCTCGCAGACCACAGCAGCGAAGATGCAGCGTCATTCGAGTTGTGTGCAGGACATTGTGGTCTACCCCCATTGTAGACAGACAGACAGACACAGACCCCAGTCTCCCGCATGAACAGGCGGGGATACTGACCACTGTACTAACTCATCTGTTACTCGCCACCCCCAGGATGCCCTGGAGACGGCGGCGAGGGCAGAGGGCGGGCTGCCCCTGGACGGCAGCACGGCCCCCCACATGAAGGACCTAGAGGAGGAGGGCATACGGAGCAAGTACCACCACAGCGTCAGTGTGCTCAAGCCCATCCGCTCCACCAGCAAGTAAGCAGCAGCACCCTATAGCACCCTATAGGACTCAGGCCGGTCATGGTGTAGCTATTGTGGCACCTCTGACCAGAGACCTGGGCCCAAGTACACTTTTTGAAATCCATTCAATTACTTTAGCATTTGCTTCAGTCTTCCTGGAGGGTCAAGTGGGCGTGCTTTGCATATTTGGCAACAATCCATTGTGTCTAATGTGCCAGACAAGACCAGTCGTGCACAGAAAAGTAAAGTGATTTGTTGAATGTCTTATGTATTCATACATGTATATATACATATTCATTCATGAATAAAAGTGTATTTTATCGTTAAGTATTAATTATTATTATTAATTATTTCGAGCCATGTCTGGCAGCTCTTCTGGCACCACTTAAGACTACTGGTCAAATCAAGAGGACCTCTCTCTCCTGAACCTGTTTACATAACCCTGTCCCGCCGCCCGCAGACACCAGCACCCGGTGGACAACGCTGGTCTCTTCTCCTTCATGACCTTCAGCTGGCTGACCCCGCTGGCCATGCGGGCCCACAGGAAGGGTCAGCTGCTCCTGGAGGACGTGTGGGCGGTGTCCGAGTGGGAGAGCTGCGAGACCAACCGCCGCAGGTCAGTCGCTCGCTCGCTCGCTCGCTCCTCCTCCCCAGCGTCTCACGCATCGTTGCTCATCTCACAGCGCCGAGAAGACACGTTTTGAAAAGGTTGTTCCCCCCCCCCCCCCCCCACCCCCCCTTAAAACATACCTTCATTGGGACCTGCAAACAGCCACGCTGCAGTGTATATATACACCAAAAGTCTTTGTTTTACTGGCTGTGGGCGTCTTTCTGGTGTACCCCCCAGGACCTTTTCTGACACAAGAATAGTAACACCTCTGATGTCCTCCACCTCTGTGGCTGAACATTAATCACCGATGTGTCGGTAGTAGGTTGTTGTTGATAACGGTCAACATTGAGACTGGTTTTGGGGTCCCCCCTGGTGTGGTTTCCCTGCAGGCTAGCCGGTCTGTGGGACGAGGAGTGTCGGCTGAGAGGCGACCAGGCCTCTCTCTGTGGTGTGGTGTGGTCCTTCTGCCGCACCCGGCTGCTGCTGTCCATCCTGTGCCTCATGGTCACTCAGCTGGCCGGCTTCAGTGGCCCAGTAAGTAACGCCATCTCATTCTCTCTGCCGTGTTTACCCCTATCAGTGTCTCGCTCTCCTTTCTCTATCTCTCTCTCTCTCTCCCTCCCTCCCTCTCTCTCTCTCTCTCTCTCTCCCTCCCTCCCTCTCTCTCTCTCTCCCTCCCTCCCTCTCTCTCTCCCTCTCTCTCTCTCTCCCTCCCTCCCTCTCTCTCTCCCTCTCTCTCTCTCTCTCTCTCTCTCTCCCTCCCTCTCTCTCCCTCTCTCTCGTGTTGATAGCAGGGTGTGTGTGCCTGTCTTCTGCCTCTCGCCCCTCCCCTCCATTCAGGCCGACACCACCAGGTGAGTGTTCCTTAGGGGCAGACAGGTATCCCTCCCCCTCACCCGCACCCCAAACCCACCGTAACATCCCTCTTTGACAAACTCAGTGGTGCGGAGGTAGTAATGTGAATGCTATATAAGTTACAGTTATGGCTGTGATTGTTCTGTGGCTGTCCTCTGCTGCTAATCAGGTGTGTTTGTGTGTGTGTGTGCGTGTGTGTGTGTGTTGTCCTCTCTGAAGATGGGTGCTGTAGGGGGTTAGGGCAGGGGTGTCAGGGTTAACCAGTCGTTTGTTGCCTAGGATGGTCTCTGTCATCCTATCTTCACTGGGGGACACAGTGAGTGACTCACTCCGTCGATTCCTCTGTGCTCTGGCGGCACTTTGACCTGCCCCGTCTCTGGAAGAAGGAGACGGGGTCCTTGTCCCTCCCCGGGGTGAGCGTTCATCTCTGAGATTGAGGGACAATGCCCCCACCTGCCCCATCTGTGACGGAAAGAGACCCCGAGTCTCTCACTGAGGTATAAAAAAAAAAAAAAAAAAAAACGAGACCGACAACTGTTTCACTCCCACTCAGCCAGACACAAGGATGTTGTAATATCTGTCAATTGGATATGAGGATGTCTGCGGCGCGGTAATGTGTGCCGTGGGAGGGGAGCAGAGACTCGGAGGAAGCAGAGGGGTAGGTCGGGGCAAGGTGAGGACGTTCTGGAGTCACGGCTCACTGCTCCCCCATGCAAGATATGTGTGACCGAGGCTGTTCTTTAGAATCCACAGGGCGTCCCTTTAAACCTGCGGAGAGAAATAGAGAATGAAGCAGGCAGAGACGCTGGTGAAAAAAGACGGCGAGGTAAGGGCATGTTTCTGATGCAGGGATGGATCAAGAGCTGTTTGTTTCTCTCTCTTTCTCTCTCTCTTTCTCCCTCTCCCTTTTACTTTCTTGGCTCAAAAGTCGATTTGTTCTCTCCTTACTTCCCTCGATAAAACCACTGGAGGCAGGGGCCTGGGACGAGACAGACCTCCTCCTCCAGTGACGATGAGACGAGGGGATTGAGGAGAGACTTGTGAAAATTATGTTAATCTACAACAGAAATCTATGTGTCCCAAATTACTGAAGTGTTACGAGTTTGAATGAAAACTTCTTAGAGCCGGTGGTCCTCTGGGAATGTGGACTACCTTGCTCCATCTCTGGAGCGTAGCTCTGGCTGCATGTGTAATGATCAGCTCCTCTCTGAATGACTTGTAGGTTATTGATAGGTTGTGTTAAATGTGGTTGCTGTTTTTTTTTTTTCTTGTTGTGTTTTTTTATTTTTTATTTTATTTTTTTCCTTTTCTGTATGCAATGTCCAATGCCTCCTTCTGTTTCATGACCAAAAACAAACGACCAAAACAAAGCACTACAGTGCACAGAGACTCCCACCCAACCAGGACTGTGTCGGGTTGTAAAGTCAGACTTCCATATTACGGGCCAAAAGAATTGGACTGTTGCCAAATGTGGTGCGTTGGACTGTTCTGCCCCTCCTACAGAATACTGGTCCTGTGTCAGCAGACTCTACTCTTGGGCCTGGTAAGGACCCCTGGTCACTAAAAAACTCTACCATGCCTTGTTTTGCTGGCAGAACACGTCAGTTTGACTGGATCTGTGCCAGTGAGATGGACGCAGGGTGTCTGTATTGATAGTACCGGCTGTCTCTGCCGGAGAACCTCTGGACAGTGAACTGAGGGGGAGATGCAACAGTATGTGACATGTTACACCTCCACCCGGTGGATGAGACACAAACACACAAACACAAAGACTCAAATGCTTTGACATGAACTCTTGAGAACTGAGAATCCTTTTTTTTTCTATTTTTTTGTGACTTTCCCCTTCTGTTGTTGATGCTCATGCAGTAAAATGTTTTTTTTTTTCATCTACACACAAAAAGGTTAAAAGGTTTCCAATTTTGCCTCTTTCAATAAAAATATGCATTTGTCAAAGATGTGGGTTTGCCTACACTCCCTGTTTGTGGACCGATACTCCCTGAGAAGTTTGTGATCGTGGGTTGAACTGACTATGCATGTCATTGTGTGTCAATGTGTATGCTGAACTGACCATACATATTGATGATTGAAGAGAGAACGAATACAGCCAGTTATTATTGACCATTCAACCCCACCTGCTCTGCTCCTCTTCTCTGTGTCTCTGTGTCCTGCTCTCTGTGTATAATCTGACATTGACTTTCAGGAAGTTTAGACATAACTGTGTGGTCCCTCTCTACCGCCCCCTGGTGTGACTGTAGGTAAAATATCTCAGAATTCCCCTGATGCAAACAATAGGATTGTTGTGGAACTGTTGTCAGTGTCAAGACATTTTTCATTGTTTCTCTCGTTCTTTCTGAAGGATCTTTATTCTAGAGACTACCAAAGGTAAATGATGAGAGTTTCCCTTCGTAGAGGCTGTTATCTCTTAATCAGGATGTTCGCTTTCTCTCAGGAAATCATAGGATGAGATGCCTAATCTAGAATGTGCTGATTCAGTAGGCTCTTGCGCTAGCGGTGTTGATAACGGCTCACGTGTGCTGCTGCAGGGGGAGCTGGGAGGTGAAGCTGCCGTCAGTCATGCGTCCTGTGCTCTGTCGCCCCCTCCTGCTGCCCTCTCCTAGGCCTTTGTAGTGAAGCGTCTGCTGGAGTACACCCAGCAGGCCGAGCCGGACCTGCCCTACGGCCTGCTGCTGGTGCTGGGGCTGCTGGCCACCGAGCTGGTCCGCTCCTGGTCCCTGGCGCTCACCTGGGCCCTGAACTACCGGACCGGGACGCGGCTGCGCGGCGCCATCCTCACCATGGCCTTCCACAAGATCCTGCGGCTCCGCAGCCTCCGGGACAAGTCCATGGGACAGGTGACACTGAGGGGGGGGGGGGGGTGACACTAGTATTACATGGTGATAAGATTAAACTGAAGTTGGGGGAACTGGTAAACGGACTGCACTTATATAGCGCGTTTATCCAAAGCGCTTTACAATGAAGACCTCTCATTCACCCCTTCACACACACATACACACCAATGGCGGCAGCTGCCATGCAAGGTGCTGGCCTGCTCATTGGGAGCAATTTGGGGTGCAGTGTCTCGCCCAAGGACACTTCGACATGTCGTCAGTAGGAGCCGGGATTCGAACTGCCGACCCTACGATAACTGGACGACCCGCTCTACCTCCAGAGCTACAGAGCTAGAGATGCACTTATCATTTCTTGCGACTAGTTGATCTCTTGACTACCTACGTTGAATGCACTTATTGTCAGTCGCTTTGGATAAAACGTCTGCTAAATTACTCATACTTATGTAAATGTGATGTAATGTCTTACATGGGGCCTTATCGTTGTTGTACTTATCTTATTAAGGCTGGTCTGGTTTTCTCCCTCAGCTGATCAACATGTGCTCCAATGACGGTCAGCGGATGTTTGAGGCGGCGGCGGTGGGGAGTCTGCTGGCGGGCGGGCCCCTGATCGCGGTGCTGGGGATGGGCTACAACCTGGCCATCCTGGGCCCCACCTCCCTGCTGGGCTCCGCCGTCTTCATCCTCTTCTACCCTGCGATGGTGAGCTCCATGTAGCAGAGACGCCTCAGTCTGGTCTCTCTCCGTGTAGCAGAGACGCCTCAGTCTGGTCTCTCTCCATGTAGCAGACGCCTCAGTCTGGTCTCTCTCCATGTAGCAGACGCCTCAGTCTGGTCTCTCTTCAGACACCGATATCACGCTGAATCGCTGCGCTCCGCATGCTATGTGCATAAGAGAGTCTGTGCCACTTCGCCGCCCTAGCCGGTTTTCTGAGGGGTCCAGGGGGTCAAAATTGATAGAGTGACGGGTCGTAGCAGCAGTGAGAGTGGTTTGAAAAACGGGCTGTGTGGTTTGAAAAGTGTCTGGGAGCGCCCGATCGCTTAAGTAGTTAGTGATTGGTAGCCCCGGGAAAATTTGAGCATGACGTGTCCCAGACCCATAGAGGGATCTGCAGCATGCAGTAATGTAGTTAATGGATCAGAGTGGAGACTCAGTTCTTGCACCTGGAGAGCGAGTTAAAGAGAGAAAGTTAAGGAGAGAGTAAAGCCTCTTGGTTGCCACTGACAGTGCGTGTGTGTGTGTGTGTGTGTGGTGTGGTGTGGTGTGGTGTGGTGTGTGGGTGTGGTGTGGTGTGTGTGTGCGCGTGCGTGCGCCAGATGTTCAGCTCCAGGCTGACAGCCTACTTCAGGAGGAAAGGCGTGGCCGTGACAGACAGGCGGGTCCAGAAGATGAACGAGATCCTCAACTACATCAAGTTCATCAAGATGTACGCCTGGGTCAAGGCCTTCTCCCAGGACGTCCGCAGTGAGCGCTCCGCCGTTTCAGACCCAGAGGGGGGGGGGGGGGGGGGCGGGTACAGTGCGTCTGTCACTCTGTGACGGCAGGGCTGACCGCCGTGTGTGTCTGACCCTCCTCAGGAATCCGAGAGGAGGAGAGGCGGATACTGGAGAGGACCGGGTACTTCCAGAGCGTCACAGTAGGCGTTGCCCCCATCGTCGTGGTGATCGCCAGCGTGGCCACTTTCTCCACCCATATGTTGCTGGGCTACGACCTCACAGCCGCTCAGGTGGGTCTGTGGACTAGTAAATGAGCAAGAGTGAACGTTTCGGCCTTAAGCCTTCATCAGCATACATCATAATTTATTACTTCATCATTTATTATAGCACTTGACCTGGAACCCGTGACTGCTCCAGATTAATTTTGAGTTGTGCGCACTCGTATGCTTTTTTGGTTCTGTGGACTAGCCCAGGTATCAGGTGGGTCTGTGGACTAGGCCAGGTATCAGGTGGGTCTGTGGACTAGGCCAGGGCTGCGTTCCGAATCGCATACTTCAACTTTTTAATACAAGTACGTACTACAGCTGCCCTCTAGAATGTATGTACTTTGCATGCAGTACGCATCCAATTGGGACATACTACCATGTCATAACATTGCGCCTTGAAATTTGACCACATCCGTCGCTGTCCATAAAGTGCCATTCATCCACAGCTGGGATTCATCGTAACGCCTCCGCTGTCACCCGGGCCACTCGCACATGTGACGTCATTTCTGCTACACATAGGATTGTGGGTCACAATAGCAGGAAAAGTGTGCTGGCTTGCATACTGCAAAATACGACCGGATGTAGTAGGACATCCTGGTATTTTTGCCATACTGCATGTGACATACTACAGTGTATGTATCGGCACATACTACATCCCTTTTTTGCATACTATATAGTATGGAAGTATGTGATTCGGAACGCAGCCCAGGTGTCTGAGGGTGGGTCGACCTGGCCAGGTGTCTGAAGCCCAGAGAGTTTTGAGAGTCTTAGAATTAAATTGGTTTTCGCGATTACCGGTTTTGAACATTGAAAGTTCTAAAACTGACGTTTTCAAGATTCAACCTGTTAAATATTATGGTAAGACTCACAACAAGACAAACGTTGTAAAACTAGCATCTCGCCGCGGCTGTTGTATGTGAACCCAGCATAACCCACACTGCAGTACATCTGATGGTCCCTCACAGCCAAGGCCAAGTTAATGTTGTGTTTGTTGTTTTTTTCTCTTGCAGGCATTCACAGTTGTGACCGTCTTCAACGCAATGACCTTTGCCCTGAAGGTCACACCCTTCTCTGTGAAGTCCCTGTCTGAGGCCTCAGTGGCCGTGGAGAGGTTCAAGGTGAGACCTCGCTCTTCCTTTCACCACAACCCTTTCTCTTGTGTCTGACGGTCTCTCTCGCTCTCTCTAAACCCCTGCGGTATCTGTTCCAGTGACTGCCCTGGCTGGCTCCTGGTATGTGGGCTGGGTGTATTGAGTCTGGGGAAGTTGGCAGCACACCAGTGTTTGTCCCGGAGGAGCTCGGCCTCCTTTAATCCCAGCGGCGCGTGTTTGCTCAGGGCCAGCTGGCCGGAGGGGACGAATGAGCGGAGGAATGTGCTGACGGAGCAGGAATAGATACGCCCGCTCAGGGCAGGGCAACCCTCCTCCTCTACTCCACCCTTCTCTCCTCTTCATGTCTCCCTCCTCCTTCCTATCCAAAGAGGATCTTTGATCTAAATCCCGGGTGACGCGCGGCCAAGCGGCCCGGTCTCTCACAGCCACTCCAGATTCTCTGGATTCTTTTGGGATTAGGTGGAGATTTGAGAGATATGAGGATGCAGGCCACTGTGGTGGGGGGCGATGGGGCAGGAGGCCGCTGGATTACAGAGCTTTAGATCAGCCAGCGTCCTTCAATAACACACGTGTTTGAACTGGTCCACCCTTTAGTGTCCTTCAACAACACAAATAGATATGTTTGAACTGGTCCACCCTTTTCCGCCAGGTTCAGACCGGACGCGAAAGCGCCGCGAAACGCCGCCAGTTTCGTTTTCGGCGGCCATGTTAATCAATTTAGCCCGGAGAGATAGAGAGAGAGAGAATCAGCGCCTGGTCTATTTTTTCCGTGAGTGAAAGTGTGTGAACTGCAGAGGAGCAGAATGGCTTGGTGACCGGCACAGAGAAATGCACTTCGGTGTGAACAGAACAACCAGGCTCTCCAGTCTGAGCCCGGGGTCAGAGTCCTCCACCAACACATACAGACGTGGTCAATCAATCAATCAATCAAAGCTTTATTTGTATAGCGCATTTCATACCCAGAGGCAACACAATGCGCTTTACAGAGAACAAGGGAGGTGGGCATACGACCCACTCTCTACATATTCCAGAGGGAAGCAAAAAAACAGTAATCACCCAGGGGCCAGATAAGTGAGCTGTAAAAATTCTTCCCTGACCCCTCTCAACAAGGCGATCGAGCAAGCTCCAGGAGTATGTTTGTCTACCGGCTAAGAACATTTATAAAGCAATACATTACATTAAATTACATTTCAGAGTAAGAGAGGCTAAAAAAGCATCATAGGAGAGAGGACATCCTACGAACATGCTATGACATCCACAGCTGACACGGGGGTATCTATCGGACTCCGGGAGGTCTGCTGGTGACTGGGGCATCCACTGGACCTGGTTAGAAGATAGGAGGGAGAGAGAGAGGCACTAGGGAGAGAAAGAGAGAGAGAGAGAGGTGGTGGAACCTTTCATTTAACGTCATGCAGGGCTTCAGTCCTACAGGTCTGCGTTTGGTCACGTGGCGGTTCTTTAGTGTAGTCAGTTCCTGTGCATGAATCATCGTGTGTGTGTGTGTGTGTTTGCATCTAAGTCTCTCCATCTGAACTCTCCTGGCGTGCCCCTGACCCTTCAGAGCCTGTTCCTGATGGCGGAGGTGGAGATGATCCGGGAGAAGCCCCAGAACCCTCAGGCGGCGGTGGAGCTGAGCGGGGCCAGCCTGGCCTGGGAGACGGCCGGGCACAGCGCCCAGCCCACCCCCCGCGGCACCCCGTCGGTGGGCCTGGCGCAGAGGCGCGGGCGCCGCCGGCCCCGGGACCAGTGCCCCAGGGCGGGGGGGGGGGAGCAGGAGGGGACCCTGCTGGGGGGCGGCGAGACGGAGATCCCATCCAGCCCAGAGGAGGAGGAGGCCCCGCCCATCCACACCGTCAGCCAGCGGCTGCAGAGGACGCTGCACAGCATCGACCTCACCGTGGAGCAGGTACAGTACGACACTCGGTCTGGATGATCAGGGGACTCGTCACGGTGCGTCCGTGTCATTTTACGCTCGATTTGAGTCCACTCTCTCTGTCCTCCGCAGGGGAAGCTGGTGGGTATCTGCGGAAGCGTGGGCAGCGGGAAAACCTCCCTGATATCGGCTGTTCTGGGACAGGTAAGACCCAGAACCCTGCTTCCGTCACGTCAGGGATAACGGATCGCTATAACGTGGTTGTGTGTAGCTCACTGATCACAACTGCCTCCTACCCCAGAACTGTTACGGCGTTGTGCGAAATCTCTCGCCTCAGTCTTGGCCTGTGTACATCATTTTGTTGTAGTGACACCTCGATTTGTTGCCAAGCGAGGAGGGGGGATACTTAGAAAGGGGGATACTTAGAAAAGGCAATAACAAGGCCGGACTGGGCAGAGGATGAGGTGTGGTTTGGTCTGACCCTCAGATGACCCTGCTGGAGGGCTCGGTGGCGGTGGACGGGGACTTCGCCTACGTGGCCCAGCAGGCCTGGATCTTCAACGCCACCCTGCGGGAAAACATCCTGTTTGGGAAGGACTACGAGGAGGAGAGGTGAGAGAGGAGCGCTCCTGCAGACAGACAGGCAGACAGGCAGGCAGACATACAGACAGACAGACAGACAGACAGACAGACAGACAGGCAGGCAGGCAGGCAGACAGACAGACAGACAGACAGACAGACAGACAGACAGACAGACAGACAGACAGGCAGACAGGCAGACAGACAGACAGACAGACGGACGAACAGGCCAAGTTTTTGTTTTCAGTCGCGATGCTATGTACAGTATTTTGTATCTTTTATATATCTGCTGTTGTTTTGAGGACTTTAAATGCTACGCAGACGTTTTATGGGGACGACCTGTCTTCACTTGGACGATGATCTAGCTATGATGCTCAGCGTGCAGAGGAGAGGTGGAAAGTAGCCTGCGTGAAGTGACGCTACAGAGAGAAGCGCGATCGCCACGTCGGGGCGCGTGAACGAGTCACACACTGCTCCTCTCACAACCCAGAGAGCAGCAGAGGGATAGATTAGGGAGAAGGGGTGACAGGAGAGCAGGGGGGTATTTTACACCACTGAGATAAGTAGGGGTTTACACCAACACCACAGAGACGACCCAGAGCTCCAGTGTGTAATATAGCGTCCCTCCGTGAGGTGACTCCTCCCACGCCGCTGTCATGCAGGTATCAGGCGGTCCTGAGTGCGTGCTGTCTCCGGCCGGACCTCGCCATCCTCCCCAACGCTGATCTGACTGAGGTGAGACCGTTCATCCTGTCGGGCTCCATGGAAATTTGGATGAATGATGGATGATCTCTTATAATGGCGCGAATCAGACATGACCATCAATATTCTTCCCTCGAGGCACAGCTAATTAAGCTGTGAACTTCAGCTTGTCGTTTTAATAATGCCAGACACTTGGCTTGTCAGCAATGTTCCCGCGCTCATGATTAATGGAGTTTTCCTGTGTATGTGTGTGTGTGTGTGTGTGTGTGTTGTCTCTACTTAGATCGGAGAGCGTGGCGCCAACCTTAGTGGCGGGCAGCGCCAGAGGATCAGTCTGGCGAGAGCCCTCTACAGCGACAGGGCCATCTACATCCTGGACGACCCCCTGAGCGCCCTGGACGCCCACGTGGGCAACCACATCTTCAACAACGCCATCAAGAAGCAGCTGCGCCACAAAACCATCATGTTCGTCACCCACCAGCTACAGGTGACCAGGAAGGACTGTTGTGAACGAGATGAATGCAGGAAGAAAAAGTGCAGTGCAGACTGACAGAATACATTTTCACCCTCACACACACACACACACACACACACACACCTCCTAAATGTGTTTGCACGTGTTCACCCACAGTACCTGGTGGACTGTGATGATGTCATCTTCATGCGCGAGGGCAGCATCACAGAGCAGGGCAGCCACGAGGACCTGATGAGCCTGAACGGAGACTACGCCGCCATGTTCAACAACCTGCAGCTGGGAGAGACGCCGTTCATAGAGGTGACAGATACAGGCTGCTTGTCTCTGACAAACTCAACATGTCCTGAGTGTACTGAACGTGTCCTGGGTGTACTGAACGTGTCCTGGGTGTACTGAACGTGTCCTGGGTGTACTGAACGTGTCCTGGGTGTACTGAACGTGTCCTGGGTGTAGTGTTCTGTCGTGTACTGTGGTGTTCTGTAGTGTACTATAGTGTTCTGTAGTGTACTATAGTGTTGTGAGTGTTCTGTAGTGTTCTGAGTGTTCTGAGTGTTCTGTGGTGTTCTGGGTGTTCTGAGTGTTCTGTGGTGTTCTATAGTGTTGAGGGTTCTGTAGTGTTACATTATAATTACAGTGTTAAAGTTTTGTTTTTCCTCCTCTTAACAGGTGCCCAACAAGAAGTCAGGAAACTCCCTTAAGAAACCCCCAGAGAACACCAAGGCGGGGTCTATAAAGAAGGACAAACCGGCCAGCAAAGACAACGGTACGCTCCCATTTCCCCCGGGCCGTTTTCATGCTGACAGGTTTGCGTGTGGTGTGTGTTTGTGTTCCCTAGTGTTCTGGTGTGCCTGGTTTGTTTACGCATGGGAGATTATCTCACGGCGGGCCCCCGCCCCTCCACCCCCCCCTACCGCAGGTCAGCTGATGCAGATGGAGGACTGTGGGCGGGGCTCGGTCCCCTGGTCCGTGTACAGGGTGTACATCCAGGCGTCTGGGGGAGCCCTGGCGTTCCTCCTCATCCTGGCCCTCTTCGTGCTCAACGTGGGCAGCATGGCCTTCAGCAACTGGTGGCTCAGCTACTGGATCAAGCAGGGCAGCGGGGTAAGAGCAAGGTTAAAGGACAAGTTCACTATTTTGGACTTTAGGGCCTTTTCTCAGTCTGTCTTCCATAAACCTAACACGACACGTAGACTATAATTACCCTGATCACCTCATTATTGAGCTACAGTTGTTCTGCAGACGCGCACTCAGCTACAATGGAAGTCAACAGGGCCAGTGAGATGTGAGAAAAAGTATGATATTGTTTATCTGAGACGGGATGCGCAGGGTGTAGTGTTCTTTAGTCTCAGTGTGCTCTCCTGTGAAAGTAGCTATCACAAACCCAATGTTGAAACAGAAGTTCCATTTGAAACAGAACTATTTTGCAGTAAACGACACTTTCACCCCTGCACTACGCTGTAGAGAGGGAGAGGACTGCTTGAAATGCCATGTCTCCCAGTCCCAGGCCCCCGGGGGCCTGCTGACCTGACACCTTCCTTACCAAAGCAGCGCCACCCAGAGGCGGAGGCTATAATTGAATGTGGACCTTTAGGAGGTATAATCAGCGGAGTCAGAGGAAATGAGAGGCAGAACGAGCAGAGTTGAGTTTCCGTTTCTCTCAAACCAGCGCTTTGTAACAGTAGCGGTACTGCAGTACCATACATGGCTCCCGACACTGATGTAACTGAAATATTGATGAGGCCCATTTAGACACGGCAGCGTTGTGGGTGTGTGAGGGAGATATGGAAGAGTTCTAATCAGCGGGGAGAGCAGGTGTAAGCGGAGAAGCCAGCTTCAATATTTCATGTGTAAGTGACCCGCATGGGCGTCTGTGTTAGGGGTCATGAGGGGTCAGAGGTGGGGGCGGGGGTTGGGAGTAGGTCTTCGCTAGCAGACTTCGCTAGCAGACAAAAAGCTTTGACAGACAACTCAGGAGACAGAGGGCCTGCTGTCGGAGAGCCCGTTAAACAGGAATTCAGCATGTGTGCACGCTGACCCAAATAAGGACAGGGGCTGATAAACAAACAGCTCTTCCAGGAAGAGCTCCCAGGGCCTCCAGCCCCTCACCCTCCCCCCTCCGCGTCCCTCCCAGCTGCTGATGCTCTTACTGACTTCCATCCCTCCTTCCCACTCAGTTAAAGGATTAGTTTGGTATTTAGCATCATAAGCCAGGTTATAAGGTCATTTACAATCATGTACAACGGCCCATATCAACATTTTGACAGACTTTGTACTCTTGAGATATTAGTGCTCAGTGTTAGAGATATTAGTGCTAGAGAACCATGGGCTGATCTCATGTATATGACCATAGAGATCCATTGTGTACTTACAGTAGCTGTGACATTAGCAATGAGCACTAATGGTGAATTCCAAACTACTGTTTTAACAGTCGCATGGGAGTTACATATTCCCCAACTGTGCCATGTATCTAAAGCTGTTAGAATCAGATCCTAGATGTTATGCTGAGTGTGTGTGTGTGTGTGCGTGCATGTGCGTGCTCCTCCTCTCCCTGCAGAACACCACAGTGTTGGTGGGGAACAGCTCGGTGGTCAGTAACAGCATGCGTGACCACCCCCTGATGCTGCACTACGCTGGGGTCTACGCCATGTCCATGGGGGTCATGCTCCTGCTCAAGCTCCTGAGAGGCATCGTCTTTGTCAAGGTGAAGGGTCGACGCCATATTCCTCGTTCATCCGTGTCGCGAGGTGACACTTCGATACGTCATGTCATTTTGTGTTTGCTCACGCCGTGTCGATTCACCTTGGTTCTTGACCCTCGCTGTACCCCCCCCCCCCCCACTCCTCCCCAGGGCACCTTGCGGGCATCATCCAAGCTGCACGAGGAGCTGTTCCGTAAAATCCTCCGCAGTCCCATGAAGTTCTTCGACACCACGCCCACAGGCCGTATCCTGAACAGGTTCTCCAAAGACATGGACGAAGGTGAGGTCTGCAGCTGGAGCAAGTCTCACCTCCTAAAACACCTCCTAAACACCGCGAGGATCCTCTGAACAGTCTATAGCCTCTCTCATCATCTATGGACTCTCTTCCTTCCTCCTTCTCTCTCCCCTTCCCTTTCCCCCTCACTCACTCCCTCCCTCCATCCCTTCCTCTTTCTCTCCCTCCCTCCATCCCTTCTCCTCTCTCTTTCCCTTCCTCCCTCCATCCATTCCTCTCTCTCCCTCCCTCCCTCCATCCCTTCCTCTCTTTCCCTCCCTCCCTTCCTGTCTCTCCCTCCCTCACTCCCTCCCTCTCTCCCTCCCTCACTCCCTCTCCCTCCCTCCATCCCTTCCTCCCTCCCTCCCTCTCCATCCCTTCCTCCATCCCTCCCTCTCCATCCCTTCCTCCCTCCCTCCCTCCCTCTCCATCCCTTCCTCCCTCCCTCCCTCCCTCTCCATCCCTTCCTCCCTCCCTCCCTCTCCCTCCCTCCCTCTTTCCCTCAGTGGACACACGGCTCCCCTTCCAGGCGGAGATGTTCATCCAGAACGTGATCCTGGTGTTCTTCTGCCTGGGGGTGATCGGCAGCGTGTTCCCCTGGTTCCTGGCAGCCGTGGGCCCCCTGGTGTTGCTCTTCACCGCGCTCCACATGGTCTCGCGGGTCTTCATCAGGGAGCTCAAACGCCTGGACAACGTCACCCTGTCGCCCTTCGTCTCCCACATCACCTCCAGCCTCCAGGGCCTCACCACCGTCCACGCATACAACAAGGGCCACGAGTTCCTGGACAGGTGGGCTCCTCTGCCCAGGGGTCCGGGTGAGGGGGGGGAACCCCTGCTTCCACACACAGGGCAGGCGGTTCCGTTCTAGATTTGCTTAGCGGGTGACCAAAGCGGTGGTGTCCTCCTCATGTGTTTCTGCCTGTCGTCCCAGGTACCAGGAGCTGCTGGACCAGAACCAGGCCCCGTTCTACCTGTTCAGCTGCGCCATGCGCTGGCTGGCGGTGCGTCTGGACGTCATCAGCGTGGCACTGATCAGCATCACGGCGCTCATGATCGTGCTCATGCACGGACAGATCCCCCCGGCGTACGCTGGCCTGGCCATCTCCTATGCTGTACAGGTGAGTGTACCTGGCCGTCTCCTATGC
This sequence comes from Borostomias antarcticus, assembly GCF_949987555.1. Classification (NCBI taxonomy): domain Eukaryota; kingdom Metazoa; phylum Chordata; class Actinopteri; order Stomiiformes; family Stomiidae; genus Borostomias; species Borostomias antarcticus. Next base: position 36,198,647 of record NC_140234.1, on the reverse strand, counting down.
TGTACAGGTGAGTGTACCTGGCCGTCTCCTATGCTGTACAGGTGAGTGTACCTGGCCGTCTCCTATGCTGTACAGGTGAGTGTACCTGGCCGTCTCCTATGCTGTAGCAGCGCTGCCACCAGGTAGAGGGTTTTGCCTCGTGATCAGTCGCGCCGGCACCGTCTTCATCTCTTTTCTTTCCCTTTTTCCTTCGCTATGAGCCTCTGTAACGAGCCGCTGTAACGAGCCCCAGTAAAGAGCCTCTGTAACAAGCCTCTGTAACGAGCCCCAGTAAAGAGCCTCTGTAACGAGCCCCTGTAACAAGCCCCTGTAACGAGGGCCTCATTTATAAAGCTTGCGTACTGCCACCATGCCACCAGAATCGACACCATTGTGAACAATAAATATATCTGATATTGCAAAATAACCCCTCAAATATGTTGCACAGTCCAACGGGGAAACATAATCAACTGGATCTGTCATCGCTTAACAATTGATTCATTTAGCCTATTTATTCTCATAAATAATTATTGTATTAATTTATCCTCATAAATGATTCCTTTATTTATTTAATTTCATAAATAATCATGTGGACAGCGTAGGCTATGTGCTCAAAGTAATCACTATAATTCAAATACTGTTGTGAATGACTTGTGAACGCCTTCATATTTACACTGCTGTGAATCCCAATTTTGGTAGAACAACAATCACTCTAGTCGTAGAGAAGGCCCTCTCACTGCGGGGTAAGTGACAGTGCCTAGACGCAAGCCTAGCCTTCCGCAACAAGAAATAAGTGTGCACTGTTGTACATGACATATTTACTCAGGCAATGTGTAGGCTAATATATTATAAGGATAATATGATTCACTGTAAGCTGTGTTACACTGAAATAGGCTGTGTTTGTTGGTGGTGTTTCATTGCCTCATTGTTTGACTCGGGAATCCACATTCATGGGGCGCCCATTATTATAAGCTATTTAAGCTATTTAGAAATCGCCATGCATATTTGATAAATGAAATAGGCTAAACTAATGGCATGTTCGATGCCTCAGTCGGGCAGATAAGAGTGCTGTTAATTGTCTTAGATGTTATGGATGTTATGTGTCATCGGCTGTTCTGTCTTCATGACATCCAGCATTGTCGGAAATAAGTGCCCTCGCCTCTACATGTCATCCCTGTATCGTCTCCTATACCTAGAAATGAAATCAAACAATCACATGCGTGGTTCATATATTGTCAATGACAAGCGCACCTGTTCCATATAATCATGTCCGTGGGTGGGTATAAAAAGGCATGCAATTCAAATGCGTAATGACGCACAATGGCTGCGTTATATGTACTGCTGTTGGATGATGTGGATGAAGGAATTCGGAGAGAGCGAGTCTTCAGGGACCGGCGAGACCTACTGGCCAATGACGACGAGAGGCTCATGAGCTGCTTCCGCTTCTTTGCTGCCACATTTGCCGTCATGTTAGATTTGGGCTGTATCGATTTCTGTGAATGGGAGGCGTTTCACTGGCCAATTTATAGGCATTTATGGGCGTTAAGAGCGTGGGACATGCGTGCGCACTTTGTTATAAATCGGAAAATCGTTGTGTGTACCTTTTGGAACTTGCAGATGTCCGCAACCCTTAGTAAGCGAATCCTGAGCAAGGTTTTATAAATGAGGCCCCAGGCCCTGTAACGAGCCCCTGTAACGAGCCTTTTTATACCTATTTGTGGACTTACTCGGTTATTATCCCCATAACTAGGTCAGAGCAGAGCTGTGTGGAGCCTTCATGCAGTATGGAGTGATAAACCAACCTGAATTGGAAGGGTTAGTTAATAAAAGGCTAAGTGGTATTCTTGACATTAATGGATGAAATTGAGTGAGTGCTGTTTTTTCTCTTTCTCTCTCAGCTCACAGGACTGTTCCAGTTCACAGTGAGACTGGCCTCTGAAACGGAGGCCAGATTTACCTCTGTGGAGAGAATTCACCACTATATCGAGGTACCGTTTGTCATGATCATTTGTAACTGTAGGTTTCAATCTTGTAACTGTAGGTTGTGGACAGCTGTCCTTGGTGTTTCTGACTGGCTCTAACCCTGGACCTCTGCCCCCCCCCCCCCCCCCCCCCCCCCCAGTCTCTGGCTCTGGAAGCCCCAGCCCGCATCAAGAACAAGGCCCCCCCTCCAGACTGGCCCCAGGAGGGCGAGGTGGTGTTCGACGGGACAGAGATGAGGTACAGGGAGAACCTGCCGCTGGTTCTGAAGAAGGTCTGCTGCACCATCCGGCCCAAGGAGAAGGTTGGGATCGTGGGGCGGACAGGCTCAGGTCAGTCCACCATCATTCGTAGACGTGGTAGCGGGCTGTAAAGGGATGTTCTGGAAATTTGGAACTAGGACCTCATTTTCGACTTACCTATGATGTTTTTGACTGATAGAGATCTTTTACAGTTTATTCCATGCTGTAGATAGTTTTGGGTCGTTCCAATTTCCACTGGTGGCCAATGCTAGTGCAACCCTATTAAGTCACGTTAACCTGTCCAAAAAACACCCCCAAACACCCAAAGCGCAGCCAAAAACAAATTAAATATGAGTTAAGTCTCTCAGGGATTCTTTTGTGTCTATTTACCATCCGTTTATCGTGTAATCCGTTCTGGTTTGTGTAACCTATATTTCTGTCTCTGAGTCGGCAGGCGGAGTAACACTCAGTTAGATCCAGCTAGAGCAAATAATAATATAGGTCCCCAAACCAGAATGGATTACACGATAATTTGAACTCAAAATGGATGGTAAATAGACACAAAAAAATCCCAAGAATCCCTAATTTGTTTTTGGGTGTTTGCGGGGGGGGGTTTTGGACAGGCTAATGTGACTTAATAGGGTTGCACTAGCATTAGCCACCAGTGGAAATTGGAACAACCCAAAGCTATCTACAGGATGGAATTAACTGAAAATGATCTCTATCATAGTTAAGTCGAAAATAAGGGCCTAGTTCAAAAATTCCAGAACATCCCTTTCAGCCGGGTTCATGTACCACGGCCCTGACGAGACGCTAGTTTTAGAACATCCGTCTCGTCACAAATCATCCATAAAACTTTGACAGGCTGAATCTTGAAAAAAAAACACATCGGTTTTAGAGCCATTGATGTTCCAAGTTCCAGCTACGAAACGATCGGATTAAATTCCAAAGCTGCTTAAAATCAGCTCGGCTGTTGTGACCGGGCTTTAGATGGGCTACTAGTTAGTTCTGCTGCTGGTTGCTGAAGCGTGTGGCTTGCAAGGCCGACCGTTGAGAGCACAGGTTTCTTGTGTCCACAGGGAAGTCATCTCTTGGTGTGGCACTCTTCCGCCTGGTCGAGCCCTGCGGAGGCTCCATCAAAATCGATGGCATCAACATCTGTGACATCGGCCTGGCGGACCTGCGCAGCAAGCTGTCAATCATTCCTCAGGAGCCGGTGCTCTTCAGTGGCACAGTCAGGTGAGGAAACGTGCCAGCGTGTGTACATGGGATTATGTGCCTTTCTTCACATTTTACCGTACCAAGCCTCTATCTCTGTCCACCGACAGGTCCAACCTGGATCCCTTCCATCAGTACTGCGAGGAGTCCATCTGGGACGCGCTGGAGAGGACGCACATGAAGGAGTGTGTGAGTATCAGGAACACCGACCTGGACAGAGACGAGCGTGCGCGTGGAGGCGGCTGTGGCTCAGGAGGTAGAGCGGGTCGTCTAGCAGGTCGTAGAGCAGGTCATCCAATGATCGTAGGGTCAGCGGTTTGAATCCCGGCTCCTCCTGTCCACATGTCAAAGTGTCCTTGAGCAAGACACTGAACCTTAAACTGCTCCCAATAAGCGGGCTAGCACCTTGCATGGCAGCTGCCGCCATTGGTGTGTGAATGTCTGTGTGAATGAGAGGCCAATGTAAATGAGTTTTGTCTGTATGGTGATTTGCAAAGAGGAGGAGATGTTAACAGATTCCCTCTCCTTTGCCACATCTCATGCTTTGGTGCGTCCAGGTGTCCCAGCTGCCTCTGAAGCTGGAGTCGGAGGTGGTGGAGAACGGGGACAACTTCTCCGTGGGCGAGAGGCAGCTGCTGTGCGTGGCCAGGGTTTTACTCAGGCAGTGCAAGGTCAGTACAGGACAGAGGACCCCGTCCCCGTACAACCGTTGTTTGCCGGCTGACTGTGCTTCCTGGGTGTCCTCCCTCAGGTCCTCATACTTGATGAGGCGACCGCTGCGATGGACAACGAGACGGACTCGCTGATACAGGAGACAATCCGCAATGCCTTTCAGGACTGCACCACGCTGACCATAGCCCACCGGCTCCACACGGTGCTCAGCTGTGACCGCATCATGGTGCTGAACCAGGGACAGGTAGACTCCCCCGTCCAAGACAAAGCGGTTACATCGGCATCCTTCAAGACCTTATAAAGTCGTTCATGAATCACTATTCAGGGAACTATTTAATCTGACAGTCTGCTCCAGTAAATGCTAATAACCTCTTGTCTTCACTGCTTTTTCTTCAGGTGGCAGAGTTTGATGAGCCGTCCAAACTGCTGGCCAACGAGAACTCTAGATTATGCGCCATGCTGGCCGCCGTAGAGAACAAGATCACTGTTCGAGGGTAAATGAGCAGCGGAGGCAAAGACGGGACGCCTGGAGACGCGGGGGGGGGGGGGGCGCGCCCTGACAGGGCCGCCATCCTCCACGGCCCGGCCCTCCATCCTCCACTTACCCACAGTGCACTTTTAATAAGCTTGCATTCTCTTTGCCCTGACCTCAGTCAGTATGATTTTTTTGTGTGCATATAGGTGTTTGTAGGTCCGTTCATAAAAGGGGCGGGGCCAGATCAACACTGATTAATCCTCCTGCACTGCGTGCAGGTCAACTGCCTGTCGTGCAGTATTGAGTTGATGTTCAAATTGGTACTGTAATTCCAATTAACCTGTAAACAAGCCTTGCCGAATGTCTGTCTGTCTTTCTCTGTCATTTCTATTACTTTTTATAGCCTTAGCATGACTTCATAATTGCCTTGTTAGCAGGGTAGAGTGGGAGGGAAACACGGAGAGATTGCTTTGAAATGTCAATAAAACTATTTTACGATGACCTCATGCTGTGTGTGCTGTTGATGATTTAAATGGGACGGAGACATGAGATAAGATCAGGAACTGGCCTAATGGAGGGGGAACTTGATCTGCCGTTTCCTACATGCAACCTTTGAATACCAACAGTGGGAATATGATCCTTGACCTGTATCTCATCTTCTGTTACATGTGTAACAGAAGGCTCAGGGTTCAACCATGGTTGAGGTCTCAGGACACTATGCTTGTTCCTAGAGTTCAGACTGAGTTGGGAAAGAAGGCCTTTATGTTTTCTGCAACATCTGCATGGAATAGCCTGCAAAATATACTTGAACTCCAGGATCTAGTCAGTCTAAATGAATAACGGCATGGTGAAATCTATAGAAACCTTCTCTATTGATAATTGGAATTGTTTTAATTGGAATACGATTATATGGCTTCCCTGCACTGTTACTGTATCTTATGACACTTTTGAGTTGATATATTGTTTTTAATGTGAGTGTGTATTAAACTGTACTGCTGCCATTTCTGGCCAGGTCACTTTAAAAAGAGATTTTAATCTAAATGGGTCTAAACCTGGTTAAATAAAGGTTAATGAATGGAGAGAAACAGAGAGTTGACATTGCTTCAGTTCAGAGGATGTCAGACATTGCATTACAGACAAATGTAGATTTTGTAACGCCAGGGAACATCTGTCTGGCAGAGATGTGTATGGATATGCTACCCTTAGTGCTACTCTATGTACAGTTGTCATCCCACTTCTAGATCAACATATTGTGTTGTTGCATGAGCTATCCTTGTAGTTTACATTTCCCATAATGTGAATAAGAACTCGACTGCACTCTGTTCCAAAAAGTTATACTTGGATGCGATGTGATGTTAACTAGGGCAGGGGGATCTGGATGCACCTTGCAGGTTGGATCTCTGGGTCGTTGCCTCGGCAGCGCCCCCGCACCCCCCCCCCCCCTCCACACACACACACACACACACACACACACACACACACACACACACACACACACACAGCCTGAAACTTTCCCGTCTCTCGAAGAGATTTCCTCCCTTCTTCTACTTCCTGTTTTCTTCTACGGAGAGTCTCTCTGACTTATCCTTTCCTTTTAACTTATTATATCCTTCTGTTCACCGTTTTCTTTTTGATATTTTGCGAGTCGGCGGAAATTGTAAAATTTTTCATCAGTTTGTCGAGCGCAAGTCCATGTATTTTGTATGTGAAGGGGAATGCTGCTCTCTTTTTAACTTCGGCTCCGATGGATTTTACGTAGCCTAGGTTTTGTTCAAATTGTTTTTCATGTGAACCAGCTAAAGGTTTTTTTGTATCACCACTCCTCTGATAATAATGGTCGCCTCCACCTACGGCCATTCGCTACAAAGTAACAAATTAGCCAGCATCTCGGTTGTGGCTAGGCTACCTAGCTAGCAAAATGGCTAGCCACATGGCTAGCCACCACCTTATAGCTGACAACTAATTTGCAATCTGTCGATTGTGTAACATGTTAGTGGTCTTTAGCTTTTACTGCTGCTGTCAACGTTTATAATTGATTTCTGCCAGTGAGTGTAATAATGGCCGAATTCCAACGACCTACACTGTGTTGCTGCCGCAAAGTGCTAACCGTTCCTAGCAGGTCGTGTGAGGGTGGCCGAGGTCTGGGGCTGGGAGGGGGGCAGTGTCGCCTGGTCGACGTCGCTTCAGCATCCAACTTCCACAGCTTCCAGCTCCGCCACTTCCACCTCGACCTCCGCCTCAACTTCGCCGTTAAAGAGATGACCGGCTGGCAGGTCCTAGAACTGGTGCCGACTCAGCCCGGGGTGCAAACTTTGGTTTTGGACACTCACCCGTCCCTGCTAATTCATTCCATAGACTGCAAGGTACCTGGCTCGAGCGGACAGGACATCTCGCTCACGTATCGTGTGGACCCTTTCACAGACTACGGGTCCTCGCTCAATATCAGCCTCCCGGCTGCAGTGATACGACCACACCGGGCATTCCAGATCACAGTCCGGTATACCACGACGGACGGCCCTGCGGTAAGGTCACATTGGTGACAAGACAGCTGTGGCTGTGGAAAGAGATGAGCTTAATAATTACCAAGAATATTTGTGAGATTATTTGTAATTAAATGATGTATAGTGGCCTATGTAAAGGAGAGTCTAGAGATCATTTATTTAATAATCGGAATAATCTCGAAGGGGCAGCTCATGGTGTAGCCTATATTATGTTTTCCCTTGGTCTGTGTGCGTGCGCTCCAGGTCGTCTATGGGAGGAGCATCGGGGCAGAGCATCTTATGTAGGCTACACAGAGAGTTACTTTATATGACTGCAAATATGTCGCCCTGGAACACAACCTGCCCTGTGCTCTGACGCGTAACCGCTATCGGGAGGTTTCCTCCTGCGAATCACGTCACACTCTTCTAGAGGTCAAATTATAGACCTTCACAGGGATTCACAATATCACAGTCCTCCTCTGTTACACAATCGCCACACTCAGCCGGCTCAGCATTTCTCATGTTCATCTGTTTCCCCTCGCAAGACTCTCTTCTGCTACTCTCTCACTTGGTTCCCTTTCTGAATGTAGTGACATCCTGATAGGCCAGACTCCCAGTAACAACAGATAGCCTAGGCTACTCATTCATACTCATTCATTCGCTAGGAATGGCTTGTCTCATCGGTGCTCCTGTGTTTCTTGTAGATCTGGTGGCTGGATGCAGAGCTGACCTGTGGTCAGACCCGGCCGCTCGTCTTCACTCAGGGCCACTCCGTGTGCAATCGCTCATTCTTCCCCTGCTTTGACACGCCGGCTGTTAAGAGTACATACACCGCCACGGTCCGCGTGAGTCTCTGTGTGAATGGACCAGCGTCCACTCTCACCCATCCACACCCACACCTGTTTTAGTTGAACGCTCCTCGAGCTCTGTCTTTCTGGATCTCGTAAAGGGGTTTAACATCGCTTCTTTTGACCCAGATATCCTTGAAACAGAACAGATCGTTCCCATCCTTAATCTTAATCTGATCTGTTTTACTGTCTTAGTTTCTCTCTATTTAAATCTCATGCTGTTGCCAAAATAGGGTTATATATACCCTCATTCCACACTGTTTAATCCTAGACTGGAAATAATCAAGTGTTCTTTTATGATTAGATTTTTTTATCCTTATTTCTCTCTCTCTCTCTCGCTCACTCGCCAGAAAGTGTGTGGCGTTGCTAACCGACGCGTGCTGGTTGTGTGGTGTTGTGTGCAGGTTCCTGAGGGTGTGACGGTGTTGATGAGCGCCTCCCGCAGTGCTTACTCCAAACACGACCGGGTGTTCCAGTTCTCCATGGAGTACCCAGTCCCAGCATACCTGGTTGCCCTGGTAGCCGGGGACCTGCAGCATGTGGACATCGGTCCTCGGTTAGTAAGGGCGGGCGGACACTGAAACACAGCGGAGGACGAGGTTGGGGATTTGTCCATTATGGAAATTATAGGCCAGTGTGGTTTTTCACATGACCTGCCCCTCTGTCATTCATTGCGCCGTTTATTCAGACTGGAAGTCACGCTGAGGCCACGGCCTTTTGACGAGATCTGTCCTGTATTCACCCAACTGTTCTCTCTGTCCCAGGAGCCGGGTGTGGGCGGAACCGTGCGTCCTGAACTGCGCCGTGAGCAAGCTGGGGGGCAGCGTGGAGCGCTGGCTGGCCGTGGCGGAAGGGATGTTCGGGCCCTACGTGTGGGGAAGGTCGGTGTCAATGTCTGCGGTGTACATGACACAAGACTAATGTGGTAATCTGCTGACAAACGATACAGCAGTCACAGAGACAGACAGGCATCCGTTTGGACTTGTTGTTGTGGAGAGAATGTTCAGAGAGAGAGAGCAGCTAATTAACAGAAACGGCTAATTAGTGGAACAGCTAATTAACTGACTAATTAGAATCAGATCGTATGTAGAGGGATGACATTGAAGTGTCAGTTATTATAATAATAATAATAATAATAAGACCATACTTTACTTACACGTATCAATTTATAAAATGTCATACTGGCCGTCTCTAGTCCAGTATCTCTGGCACACTGGCTGTCTCTACTCCATTATACAATGGGTAGTTCCGACCTTGCAATCTGATTGGTTAAGAGCCGTTGTATATTCACGATATACCATGGGCAAAGCCTCTTTACCGTTCTATGTGAAATATTACTGTGCCAATTATTACTGCCTGTAAAGACGTTCCATTACGTAACTGTTTGTTGGTTACGGTTTCTCCTTGAGAAAAATTGAAACATTCAATGTCAATTTTGAGTTGTTCCATTCATCCTGTAGACTACCACACTAGTTTATCATCACCACTTTTGCAACTCGCAGTTGCACAGCAAAGGTAGGCTACACTTCTTTCCTGGCTAGCTAGGTTGGTCAGGAGTATTAGTTTTGGTTGCTTGGGCTCATTGTTCGTCGTTTTGAAACTCCATAGCAACATGATAGTTTTAGGAGCTACCTTTCTTGGCGGTGTTCAATGAAATCACTATTAAGACACTAAAATAGTCGGTATTTATCCCATAAATGTTTCCCTCTAGTCCAGTATCTGACATACTGTCTGTCTACTCCACCCATGCCAAGAACCATAATAATCCCTAAAATGGCTTGCCAATTATGGGATTTCGTAACACACACACACACACACACACACACACACACACACACACACAAAACACATACATATTACAGTCAGTCACTCAAACCCATAATAAGGCTATGAGTGGAGGGGCTGGAGTGAGTGTGTGTTTGTCCTGGATGAGTGAATATTGTGTGTCCCAGTTTCTGTTCCAGCTAAAAAGGCATCTTTTACAGTTTGTGGACCAATTGGTCATTTGGTCACGTGGTTATACTGAGTCAGTCTGTGTAGACCAGGGGTCAGCAACTTTTACAGCCATTTTTGGCCAAAAAATAAATACAAAATTTGACTGGAGCGGCAAAACATATTTGAGCCTTATAATGAAGTCCGTGTGTGTCCCCTTAGATTTGTTTTCAGGCTGGGTGGTACACAGGTACGAGGGGGGGGGGAGGCACGGGGGCACATCAAAGCGGGGGGCGCAGGGTCAATACATTGATACAAAATGGAGTGCGATGAGTGTACAGTAAATACAGTAAGTGTACAGAGTGTGTGTGACATGATGTGTGTGTGCGGTGTGAGCTATGTACAGTACAGTCAGCAGTCATGTAAGTATTGCAGAGGGGACACAAGCCTTGTTGATGAGCTGGTGGCCTCGACGTCGTTGTCCAATCACGGTTCTCGTTCCGCCGTCCCCGCCAGGTATGACATCGTGTTCCTGCCGCCGTCCTTTCCCATCGTTGCCATGGAGAACCCGTGCCTGACGTTCATCATCTCCTCCATCTTGGAGAGCCGTGAGTTCCTGCTCATCGACGTGGTCCACGAGATCGCCCACGGCTGGTTCGGGAACGCCGTCACCAACGCCACCTGGGAGGAGATGTGGCTGAGCGAGGGATTGGCCACCTACGCTCAGAGACGCATCACTACAGAGGCTTATGGTACACACACACACACACACACACACACACACACCCCCCTACGCTCAGAGACACATCACTACAGAGGCTTATGGTACACACACACACACACACACCTACGCTCAGAGACACATCACTACAGAGGCTTATGGTACACACACACACACACACACACACCTACGCTCAGAGACACATCACTACAGAGGCTTATGGTACACACACACACACCTACGCTCAGAGACACATCACTACAGAGGCCTATGGTACACACACACACCTACGCACAGAGACACATCACTACAGAGGCTTATGGTACACACACACACACCTACGCTCAGAGACACATCACTACAGAGGCCTATGGTACACACACACACCTACGCACAGAGACACATCACTACAGAGGCTTATGGTACACACACACACACACTCACACACACATACACACACACACCTACGCACAGAGACGCATCACTACAGAGGCTTATGGTACACACACACACAGAGTGGTGTAAAGGTCCCGTGTCCCCAGGGGAGGCGTTCACCTGTCTGGAGACCGTGTTCCGTCTGGATGCGCTGCACAGGCAGATGCGTCTGCTGGGAGACAACAACCCCGTCAGCAAGCTGCAGGTCAAGTTTGAACCAGGTAGGAAAGTGCTGTCATCACACATGCTGGAGCCGGAGTCCTACACACACACGCACGCACACACACACACACACACTTCTACTGTGCGTGAGGGTGCATGAGAGTTAGACAAAAGAGATGTGTGTGTGTGTGTGTGTGTTCCAACATTGTTAATGCTCTCCCTCTGTGCCTGCCTGACATCTCTTTATATTTGTCTCTTATATCTCCTATCTCTCTCTCCTCTCTCTCTCTCCTCTCTCTCTCTCTCCTCTCTCTCTCCTCTCTCTCTCTCCTCTCTCTCTCTCTCCTCTCCCCTCTCCGTTTCCCCCCCCCCCCCCTCCGTCCCCTCCAGGTGTGAACCCCAGCAGTCTGATGAACCTGTTCACGTATGAAAAAGGCTTCTGTTTCGTATCCTACCTCTCTCAACTATGTGGGGATGTCAAACGTTTTGACAGTTTTCTGAGGGTGAGTCTGTTGTTGACACACGCCCACACACCCACACACACACACACACATACACACACACACACATTTTCTGTTGCTGTAATTCATCTCTGCTCATGTTTCCATGCCCGTCAGGCGTACATCGAGCAGTTTAAGTTCAGCAGCGTTGTGGCCCAGGACCTGCTGGACTTCTTCCTGGGGTTCTTCCCAGAGCTGAAGGAGAGAGAGGGTGAGTGGGAACGCTGCTGACCTCACCAGGACGGGGCCGTGGCTCAGGAGGTGGGGCGGGTCGTCCAATGACCGCAGGGTCGGCGGTTCGAATCCCGGCTCCTCCTCCCTCCACATGTCAAAGTGTGCTTGGGCAAGACACTGAACACCAAATTGCTCCCAATAAGCAGGCTGGCAGCTGCCGCCATTGGTGTGTGAATGTGTGTGTGAAAGGGTGAATGTGTGTGTGAAAGGGTGAATGTGTGTGTGAAAGGGTGAATGAGAGGCCGTTGTAAATCACTTTGGATAAAAGGGCAAGTGCAGTAAGTGCAGTCCATTGACCATTTACTCACAGCAAGATCAGACTACTGCCATATAATTTACTTGTTGTCTTCATGTCTCTCTTTCTCTATCTCTCTCTTTCTGTTTCTTTCTCTCTCTCTCTCTCTCTCTCTCTCTCTCTCTCTCTCTCTCTCTTTCTTTGTCTCTCTCTTTCTCTCTCTCTCTCTCTCAGGTCTGGAGTTCGAGCGCTGGTTGAATGGCTGTGGCCCTCCGCTGTGTGAGCCTGACCTGTCTGCGGGCGTGGTCCTGACCAGCCCGGTCCAGAGCCTGTGTGAGCTGTGGGCCTCGGACCCCCCCGACCCCGAGGCCATCGCCACCTTCGACCTCTCCGCCTGGAGCACCTTCCAGACTGTCCTCTTCCTGGACCGGCTGCTGGACCGCTCGCCACTTTCCCACGGTAGCTCCGCCTTGCTGCTCTGCCCTAGCCAATGGGAAAAGTTGGACTTACTGTTGTAAAATTGTGTTGTTTTGGAGCATTGCTAAAATTAGGTCCTTCGTTTCTTTTACAGACCTTGAAATGGTCATTCATGCTTTTATTTCCTCTTGTTTAGATTATTGTTACTCCCTATACTCAGGGCTGGGCCAGAACGCCATTTCTCGCCTCCAGCGGGTATAAAATGCTGCTGCTAGGCTTTTAACTAACTCTAGGAAATGAGACTCCCATTCTTGCCTCTCCTCACCGGTTGCCTGTAGTTTTTGGAGTTGATTTCAAGATTTTACTGTTAACTTTCAAAGTTCTGCATGGTCTGGCTCCGAGCTACATTTCAGACCTGCTAGTCCCCTATGAGCCTGAGATCCTCAGGTAGGGGTCTCCTGGCTTTTCCAAAAACATACCTTATCACCAAAGAGGACCGGGTTTTGCTCTGTAGAACTCTCTGCCTGAGAATCTCAGACAAGCTAAATCTGGATCATCTTCTAAGTCTTTTCTCAAAACTCTTTTTATGTAAAAGCTTTTTCATAGTAGTTTTTATTTGTCATAGTATTTTTATTTTATCCACATTACTTTCTTCCCTTTTTATTGTATTTTATGGTGTTATGGTGTATGTTGTTGGTGCTTTTTTCTCTTACAGTACAATGTTTTTGTGTGTTTTATTTTGTTTTCGAAGCATTTTGTAACTGATTTAAAAAGTGCTATTTAAATGGTAAAATAATAAATAATTTATAAATAATAATTATTAAAGTGTAATAATACTATTATTGTTATTGTTGTTATTATTATTATTCTTGTATTTTTTTGGTCATCCTCTGCCCTTGTGTGTGCCGTGGTTCCTCAGAGGTGATGGGCCGTCTGTCCCGCTGCTACGCCAGGGTTCTGGAGGGCATGAACGCCGAGGTGCAGATCCGCTGGCTGCAGATCGTGGTGCGGAACCTGTTCTACCCGGACCTCCCGCAGGTCCGGAGCTTCCTCCACAAACACGTGAGTGCTCCTGTCAGACGCCTGCAGGACACGGGGCACCCTGGGACTAACATCTGTCCCAACGCGCCGTTACTCTCTCTGGACACGTGACACCCTGGGACTAACGTCTGTCCCAACGCGGCGTTACTGTCTCTGGACGCGTGACACCCTGGGACTAACGTCTGTCCCAACGCGGCGTTACTGTCTCTGGACGCGTGACACCCTGGGACTAACGTCTGTCCCAACGCGGCGTTACTGTCTCTGGACGCGTGACACCCTGGGACTAACGTCTGTCCCAACGCGGCGTTACTGTCTCTGGACGAGTGACTCCAGGAATGAATTCCCTAAAACCACAGATATGTTGCAATATGGCATTTGTTATATTCTTAACATTGTTGCTGTGATGCAGCTACTTGTAACCCTCTAGCTGTTTCCATAGGGACTAACAAGACCACTGGTGGCTTTTGAAGTCTTCTCTTTGTTGCTCTGCGTTGTGTAATATTTTTGTAAGCCTTGATAAGAGTTGCAGCACCATCTAATTATGAACCACGATGTTAAAGGGCAATGCTCGTTTTTGACAACCTGGACCTTATTTACGACATATTATAAGAAGTTTGACTCACCGAGATCACTTTGGTGTAGTTCGGAGGCCTGTAGAAGAAATTTTAAATCCAGCGCGAGCCAGTATATCCATGTAATGGCGGTGATCGGGGCAACGAGAATGCAGTTTCTCAAAATCTATTTTCGGCCGCTAAACGGTTGTTTTCATCAATCAGATTGGATGAATCGACAGTTGAGATTCCTCAACGCGAGGCATTGTAGTGGTTTTCAAATACGGGGTATTTAGCCTCTGTAATATGATCTTTACACGCCTTTCCCCACTTGCGCCAGCACGCATGCGCACAGGCCAGCACGCAGACTGGCGATTCTCCGGCTCACATTCTCTGCGCTACGATCGTTGTTGGTGCCGAGAATATTGTCGTCGTCATTCGTCAGCAACAATCCGATCGTAGCGCAGAGAATGTCCGAATGGCCTTAGACTTCCCTCCCCGCATGGTGTTATCAGCGTGTCTGCCTCCTGGGAGCCAGTTGCCTACCGTTTCCAAATCGAAGTCTCAAGGTTTGGTTGAGACGTTAAGTAGTGCTCTCTCAGCCCACCCCCCATGCCTAGGCCTGCCCGTTTAGGGCCTAGTGAAGCTAGATTGGTGGAGGAGGGACCATACAGATGTGTCGCCTGTCACCCTAACATGATATCTTAATCACCATTGGTTGTCAGTCTGGGTTGTGTCTGTTTATAGTGTCCGATAGAGATGTGTCATTGATACCCCAGAGGAGAGGCCCCCCCTGTGGCCCAAGTGTGACCTCTTGACACCCACTACCCCCGAACGGCCACAGCAGCAGTCTCCCGCACTCTATAGACTACATAGTGTCCACGTGAAAACAAACAAACACATTAAATCAAATACATAGCAGGAATACTCTGTAGATGTTATACAGACATTTCTACCTAGATTCATCACCACTAAACTAATTTCAAAATTATGTAAATCTTTGTTACATTGACACACCTTCGCTCAGTGAAAAGTGAATAATATCCCTTCTGCCCCCCCTGTAGACGTCGCGGATGTACACCGTGCCCCTGTACGAGGACCTCTGCGCTGGCGTGATGAAGTGCTTCGCCGTGGAGGTGTTCTACCAGACGCAGGCCCGCCTCCATCCCAACCTGAGACGAACACTCCAGCAGATCCTGTTCCAGAACAGTGGCCTCGGCCCCGGCACCGCCCTGCCCCCCCCCAGCCCCACGGCCTCCGCCGAGGCCTCCACTACTGGTACAATCGCACTACGGGACGTCAACGTGTCCGCCTGACGGGCTGATTTGACGGGCGGGTGATAAGAGACTCGTTCACTGTGAGAGAGAGTGTGGGGGAGGCGGGCTCATCTGATTCGTCGGAGGAGAGTGTGACAGAGCTGCTACGGTCCATCACGTGTTATTATGACTGAATGAGATTCTGGAATCAATGCAACTTGCTACATCGGCAACATGATCAGCACAGCCTTGTAGCAGTCAGGAGAGGAACGTTGCATACGAGGCATTTTTCCCAATGCAGTTTTGCTCATTAAGTCGCAAAAGGTGAAGAACTGGAACAGACTTGAAATGACTGCATTGTCTCCCCATCAGTGCTATTCAGAGTGTGGGTCAGTTTCATTCGCATAGATACACAGAAAAAATTGCACACTCTACTATATATATATGTGTGTGTGGACTATATGAACCTGATTTTCAAAAGCAAACTTTTTGAGGCCTTTCTGGTAAGAATAGTGTGTGCGTGCGTGCGTGCGTGCGTGCGTGCGTGCGTGCGTGCGTGCGTGCGTGCGTGCGCGTGCGTGCGTGTGTGTACAATGGGATGATCCAGTGCTCAGAGGGTAGACAGGATAGTGTAAACAGGATCAAGCTCACTCTGAGACTAGTATGAAGGATGAATGGGTTCATTCATTGTGCAAATCTGATAACCGAACAGGACCTTGTGAGCTAAAACACTATGGAGGTTCACCCTGCCATTAATTACATCAATTATTTCCACTTTGGAATATGGATTAGTGACCCTGGCCCAGGGACGGGGGTGGAAACTCCCTCTCTCTGTTCCAGGGTCCTCTTGCTCAGGAAGATCTTTGTTTTGCCAGCAGGGGAACCCTTGTTCAGCGGGGGAACCCTTGTTCCTCGCTGTGGAGGCAGAGTTTGCACTTGGATGTCGAAACACGGAGCCTTTTTTTTAGGTCCGCTTGGCAATTTCTGTTTGGCAATTTCTGTTTATGCTTTATTGGTTGATGACATTCCCTGGATGGCGGCAGAATGAGTGGAGCTCCCATTTCTCTGGGTTCCGGTGGGGGTTACAGAGCCACATGGTGCTTTGAAAGTCAAGGTAGCAAGCAAGGTGATTATGAGGTCCCAAGCCCCATTAGTCAACATCAGTGTGTGTGGTGAACGTCTGCACTCACTAGTGTTCTGAATGAGAACCTCTGGTTGCATCAGCCTGGCGGACTCCTCTCAAACCAGCCATTACCTAAACCTTCAGGGCAGAGAAGTAGGGGCTGATTCTCCAGTAATGACAATTTTAAAGGTTGGCTCAAATGTGAATTGATATGGGCTGAATTGTGAATTTGAACCCTTAATTCGAATTATTTTTTAATTATTTCCTAATGTTTCTCCCACACTTATTTATGATTTATTGAGTCAGAACAGTTAAGTGTGAAGGGAACGTTTGTTGTGATGAATTCTATTAGTTGAGGTGAATCAGGTGATGCCAGAGCGCTCTACAGAAATCCTCAGATGCCTTACTTTACACATGCAGGTTTCGCAGGTAATAAACGCCTTGAGACTAAACTATAATGTATGAGTAGAGACTGATGTTTTTGTTGTTGTTTTTTTATACATCCAAAACAAGAATCTGGGTACACGCCAATGTGCGCGATTGTCCACGAGAGGGCGTGCTTAGTTCTTTAATCTCAGCCTGATTATTATTCTGGGAAGCAAAATGTGACGTGCAGTAGGCTACCATGTGAATCTCATCTATTGTATCTGTGCAATAATTAAAACGGACGCCACAATGTTGCCATATTGTTACTCAGGTCAAGATTTTTACTGTAGGTTGACAATAAATCAAATGGATCATCAACCTGCCAGATTTCTACAACAGTCTCTTAGTGTAGATGTTGATGGATTGGAGGTAATACGCGATCTGCTTTCCTTTCCTCCTCCACGTTCATTTCATTATTGCTCCTCTAGAGGGAGTTCATTGGAAGATCGATAGGAGGGGCTATTCTTGTAGGCTACACATCGGCGGACAGCTGTTAAAACGAACAGGAGAAAGCACTGTCCGTTCACACGACACACACACACACACACACTGGTCCAAGTAAGCTCAATTTCTTTATCTTGAAGAAAGGATTTGAATGAACAACAATATAGGGCGTCGGGACATTTAATGTTTTATCCAAGCCTTTATTCTTTTTTATCATCTGAATTTATAAGTGCGTTATAGACCATCGTGCGGGTCCGCGAGCGCAACCGACCGAGGAGTTGAACCAGCCGAGGGAGCGGAGCCTCCGGTAAGCAGCGCCAGGCAGGCAGACCGGACCCGGGCTGGATGTGCTCGGCCTTGCCCTCCCCAGCGGCCCGCCATGGGGGAGACCAAAATTATCTATCACCTCGACGACCAGGAAACCCCTTACCTGGTCAAGCTGCCCATCGCTGCTGACAGGGTGACTCTTGCGGACTTCAAAAATGTCCTCAATAAACCCAACTATAAATTTTTCTTCAAATCTATGGACGATGATTTCGGGTAAGATGATTCGCACAGAATGGGATAGAAATTGATACTGTTCAATAAGGCGGAGGTCAGTAGGAACCTAGTTGTGTGGGTAAAATATAGTCTTGGTTAGTAACCTAGTCTACACACTTTAGTTTCCTCGTTTCTCCATCTGTCCTCCCATCCTAGGCGGTCTGTGTGCAGCCGCTGGTGATGGACACGGAAATGCGTAGCCAAAGTAGGCTAATACATGGCTAACCCAATTTAGCATTTAGTGCTTTGATTATATTTCGTTGGGTGAATAAATATAGATTGTTACTTTCAAATATCAACAGCGTCCATCTTGGAGATGGTGGACCTGTATGGTTATTGGAGCAGGGATGGGAGGGGATGGGAGGGTAGCTGAGCTGCGGTTCCAGGTCTGAGATTCTTTTAGAAGGAGGGAGACAGAATGAGATGCTTATTATCACACACGATATCTGGAAGATGTTCAGGTCAAGAAAACGCATCAAGAGTTTTATAAAAATTAAATATCCTGGACATGAGAGTAGACCAGCCATAGGCTACTCAATTTTGAGCAGTAAAATGCAAATGTCCTTGCATTATCAACCAAACTTGTACCTGCGATTTGCCTCAATTCATTTAAGGATCAAATCCTATTTAGACCGGTATGGTCCTTTAAGTAACTTAACTAAACTCAGTTGCAGGCCTATTCTTGAAACCGTTTCGTTGTCCAGAACTGTCGTTTCACCACACTTCTGTCATCCTGTATCGTGCCATATCTGTCCGTGGCAGTGTTCAAATCTGTTGAAAATGGACACATTATTTGTCCAGGGTTACATTATTTGTCCAGGGTTACATGTCTCTGGAGACACATCGGACACATTGTAACCCCTTCCGTTCTCTAAGAACGTGACTCAAAAAACAGCAGAAATCAGGATTGTCCCCCTCCTGTTAGCATCGTGTCACTTTGACAATGTATGTGTGCTCTCTGTGTCTGCCAACTCATAGACTACACTCCGTTAACCTACACATCATTTGGGACAGTTGCAATATCTCTCTCGTCTTGTCTTGTCTTATCCCCAAATATAAGAGCCTGGTTTTTCGTGACACGAGGGCCTTCTCTTGTTCAATGAACTCATTGGATGCTGTTGTGGTGATGGCAACCTCCACCAACAAAGACATGGTAGATTCATATACGAGGGCCTACAGTCTAGTATTGTATGAATACCTAACTACAATCTAGTATTGTATGAATACCGAACTACAATCTAGTATTTTATAAATACCTAATATTGCATGAATACCTAACTACAGTCTAGTAGTGTATGAATACCTATAGTTTAATATTTTATGAATACCTAACTATAGTCTAGTACTGTATGGATACCTAATTACAGTCTTGTATTGTATGAATAACTACATGTAGGCCTCGCTCACACACACCTTTGTCAGAAGAACAGGTGCATGTGTGAAAGCACATGGTGAAGTGCACCAAGCCTGTGCTGTTTTGATGATGAGAGCAAACCGATGCATCTCGAAATGTGAATTTTGTTCAGGCATGCTGAGGTTGGCCCAGGCTTAGGCTCAGGCTATCTCTCTTATCTCGTCCTGCCCTATTTCGCCGCGTGATAAGGTGAGAGACGTGATTTATGATCGCATTACAACCTTTACCCTTCAACACTCCATCCTGCAACCCACCTGTGCCCTCGCTTATTCAATCAGGCTTCCTATCAGGCTCACCACTGTGAATACATATGAACCGCTCATGCATTTTATAAAAGGACCCAACCAGCGTGCAGTCAGAGATTACGCAGGCGTAATTCAGCAGTAGCACCCCATGAGCGGAGATCTGTCTGCCTGCTGAGCACTTCTGAAGCCCCCTGACCCTGGATCAGATCTGGAGGAGGAGAACGCCCCCCCCCCCCCCCCGCCCCACTGGAGCAGAGAAGAGGACACAGACAGCCAGGAGGACAGACTGGAGCTAGGAGGAGGAGGGGGGGGGGGTCATCATCAGTGGAGTCTTGGTCAGGATAATGATGATGATGAGGAGGAGGAGACTGTGGCTCCTGCTGTGCTCAGGGGACAGGATGTGGAGGAGAACCTCTGAAAACAAGAGGTTCTGGGAAGCAGTTGGTCTCTGGCGTTTCCATCAGCCTCCTCGTTGTGTGTGTGTGTTTAGGCCAGGATCTGTGTTTGTGTTCTTCTAAAGTGCATATTTCTTCACGGGTCATCTGTCCTCCTATTGGCCCAGAGTTTTATACATGACGAAGGGAAAAAAGACAAGAATATTCACAGCTAAATATGAAATGAGACTGATGATTAAGGGGAAAATACTTCCCGCATGAATCCCTCTTCCTGTCGGACGCGTTAGCGGTCGAGTCTCTATTTGAATTCTTCTGCTTCCATTAATAATGCTGTGAATATTGCCCAGGTACAGAAGGGCCCAGCAGGCCCAGCAGACTGTGAGGGGAAGAACATGTAGTTCTGCTGTGTTTGGGTTTGCATCCAGCAGGGCCCAGAGGACCATGATCGTAGGCACAGTCGCTGCCATCATGTTGGCTGGAAACCCTGCTGTCTTTTTACTCTCTCTCTTTCTCTCTCTCTTTCTCTCTCTCCCTCCCTCTCTTTCTCTCTCTCTCTCTCTCTCTTTCTCTCTCTCTCTCTTTCTCTCTCTCTCTCTTTCTCTCTCTCTTGCCATGTATCCAAAGCAATTTACAGAACAGTAAGTTACTTAGTGCATGCATTTTTGAGTAAATGGTCTCTACCTCTTTCTCCCCC
>NC_140234.1:36092988-36172988 GCF_949987555.1 Borostomias antarcticus | reverse complement strand
TGTTGCTCTGAGTGGGACTTGAGGCCAGACGATGCACGTCTGGAAGTCTCGAGAAATAACGACACATCGGAATAGCAAGTCTGCGCGCTGGCCTGTGCGCATGCGTGCTGGAGCAAGTGGGGGAGAGGCTTGTAAAGATCATGTTACAGAGGATCAAGACCCCTTATTTGGAACCAAAACAACAATGGCTGGCGTAGAGGAATATCAACTGTCGATTCATGCAATGTGATTGATGAAAACAACCGTTTAGCGGCCGAAAATGGATTTTGAGAAACGGCATTCCCTATGCCCCGTGCGCCGCCATTACATGGATATACTGGCTCGCGCTGGATTTTATATTTCTTCTACAGGCCTCCGAACAACAAAAAAGTGATCTGGGTGAGTCAAACTTCTTATAATATGTCGTAAATAAGGTCCAGGTTGTCAAAAACGAGCATATTCCTTTAATTTTTATACACTTAATATATCCCTTGGTGACATTGCTTTTGACTGCTGAGCTGTATAGACAATTTAGACCTAACAGAATAACTGTTTTTTTTGTCTCAATGAACTGGTCAGCAGACTGGACAGTGGGTGATGTTGTGTTCTAGGTGTACATACCTGTAGAGTTCTATGTGATTGAGTGGATGTTGACTCCAGTCTCTCGTGTCAGGGTGGTGAAGGAGGAGATCTCTGATGACGACGCCAAGCTGCCCTGTTTCAATGGCCGCGTCGTTTCCTGGGTGAGCAACTGTTCCTCGTCTCACCTGCATTCACACCTCACGCTAAACATCTGTTCACTTTCTCCCTCCGGTCCAGTGCCCATCTCGCTTTCTGTCTCTCTCTCTCTCTCTCTCTCTCTCTCTCTCTCTCTCTCCTCTCTCTCTCTCCCTCTCTCTCTCTTTTTCCTCTCTCTCCTTTCTCTCCCCATTTTTGGCTCCTCTCTCTCTCTCTCTCCCTCTCTCTCTCACCCCCCACATCTCTTTCTCACTCCCTGTGTGCTGGTGTTCCTCATCACTGTGTTAATAAGCACGTGTGTGTTCACCTCACACTAGCGCGTCACAGAGTTTATAGATAAACGCTGCAGTTCTGGAAGTGGGGTATAAGTGGGGCAACGCATTTTAATGAATAGAGTTTCTGTATCTTTGGCAACCTCTGACATAAACAGTTTGCTTTTTTGTTATTGAATAAACTTGTCCGCATGTTTGTTTAAGCAACTTTGTTTTGCCCCTGTTGATATATTTAACGGTCATCGACATCAACCAACTGCATAATATTCAAAAGTCACTCACCTTATAAAGAAAATATTGCTAGGTGGCTAGCTAAAGCTCACAATAACAGTGTTGCATAGCAGTGAGTCTGTTGGTCGTCCCTCGCCCTCTCAAAACAATGTATTAGGTAACATAAGTCAACCAAGCCTCAAGTGTAGGCTAGATGGCAACAGCAACTATCAATTGTGTTGTTATTATCTCTCTCTCTCTCTCTCTCTATATATATATATATATATATATATATATATATAATATTTCCTTTCACACACACTAACGTTACCGATAGGGTTACCCTAATGTTACCGATAACAGTAACACACGGCTAAGCAACGTTGTGGTTGTTAGCTTTAGCTAGTACAGAAACTCCATTCATTAAAATGCGTTGACCCCCACTTGTACCCCAATTCTGGAACTGCTGTGTCTATCTATCACCAGTGTCGCAAGTATGCTGTATGTGTTTACACTTTTACCTCTGTTAAAGCAGCTACGAGGAGTTTTTCAGTTTGTGTTGATATTAGCAGCACCTGTGGACAAAAGTGGTAGTGTTTTCCCCGAAAGACAAATGTGTTTCCCATGAGCACCAGCGCTTCCTGTTGTAAAGATCTCTGCCCAGATCTCTAGCCCAGCATTAGTTTTAGAATAATAAATAACCTCTACTGGTCAGGATGACGAGCAAACAATAAATTGTTTGGTCCTTTCTGGTCGACCCAACCAGCTGAGCAGATACAGCCAATCTTCTTCTTCAACATTTGCCAATGTTGGTAATCTAGTGGCATCACTATTAAAATGAGGCTGTTTTATAACCAGTCAAAAAATCCTCGTAGTTGCTTAGAGTGATGTGGAACATGTGGACTGGCCTATATTAGCGTCTTATGTGAATATGGCTGTCTGTTTATCACCATGTGGTTACGAGAGATAAAGGAGAGAGGTGGGTGCGAGAGAACGGTGTGTGTGTGTGCATGTGTGTGTGTGTGTGTGCATGTGTGTCACATGTGTGACTGCGA
The DNA here is from genome assembly GCF_949987555.1 of Borostomias antarcticus. Lineage (NCBI taxonomy): Eukaryota > Metazoa > Chordata > Actinopteri > Stomiiformes > Stomiidae > Borostomias > Borostomias antarcticus. The sequence goes on along the minus strand of NC_140234.1, from coordinate 36,170,734 downwards.
TTACAGCCAACCACCAGCCGTACATAATTAGATCTCAGTTGTTCTGTTTTACCTTCTGTACCTCTGCTACAGCATGCCGCTGGAGAGAACAGGCCCTCCCTCTCTCTCTCTCTCTCTCTCTCTCTCATTCTCTCTTTTGCTCTCTTTCTGCCTCTGTTTCTCTCTCTCTACCTCTCTCTCCCTGTGTCTCTCTACCTCTCTCTCAACCTCTCTCTCTACTTCTCTGTCTCTCTCTCTTCCCCTCTCTCTTTCTCTGAATCCCTGCCTTTTTTCCCTCTGTCGCTCGTTCACCTAATCATCTCACATCGCACACGCACACACACACACACACACACACACACACACACACACACACACACACTCTCTCATGCATGCAAATCCATTCATGATCACACGCAGCAGGCCCTTGTGTGGAAAGTCTCTCCTAATCCCTTTTCAGGAGAGAGCAGTTCTCTCCTCCTCTCCTCTGTCTGTCGAGCTCTCGTTTTCCCTCCCTTCTGCTGGGTGGGGGATCATCCTCGGGAGGTGGGGGTCTGCTGGGGGGAGGATCATCCTCAGGAGGTGGGGGTCTGCTGGGTGGGGGATCATCCTCGGGAGGTGGGGGTCTGCTGGGTGGGGGATCATCCTCGGGAGGTGGGGGTCTGCTGGGTGGGGGATCATCCTCGGGAGGTGGGGGTCTGCTGGGTGGGGGATCATCCTCGGGAGGTGGGAGTCTGCCTGCCTACTGGATGTTTCCCAGCATGCCGCTGGCTGGCCTCCCCCGCAGGCCTGGACGCTGGGCTGGGGTGATGTGGGGTGACCTGCGGTCTGGAGAGTTCCGGTCGCTGCTATGGGGAGGAGGCGGGGCCTCGGGAGCCAGCCCCCCCCCCCCCCCGCTGGCCAGAGAGGAGAAGTGCGGCGGACACACGCGAGGCCTCCCTCGTCATTTTGGGAGCGGAGGGAGCAGGACAGAGGCCCTCATTGCACCCGCTGATCATATTAGCTAAGTGGTATCACAGGACGCTCAACAACACTCCTGAAATACCCCAGGCCCTAACGAGAAGATTGAATCACAGGGCCGGGGCAGTGGACATTCCTGAGAACAGAGTGATGAAGGGATGGAGGGATGGAGTGATGGAGGGAGTGTGTCAGCGCACGGACAATAGTGAATGAGGGTCTGTATGTCTGTCTGTCCGCCATGTTGCAATGCACACATGGATTGTGAAGATGACGGCCTGGTACGCTGGGCAGACTGACGACTGTCATTACTGAGGTTGTTCAAACTCTTCAGTCTCTAACTCTGCCCCCCCTTCCCCCTCTTCCCTCCTCCCCCCTCCCTTCTCTACCCCCCTCCCTCCTCCCCCCACCCCTCCAGCTGGTGTCGGCGGACGGCTGCCATTCAGACGGGGGGTCCGTGTGTGTGGACAGCCAGACTGACCCGCAGCCCCCCCTGGAGAGGACCGGGGGCATCGGAGACTCAAGACCCCCCTCTTTCCAGTCAGTATTTTCACAGCTGTGTGTGTGTGTGTGTGTGTGTGTGTGTGTGTTTGAAGCTCTAATTATAACCATGATTATCATTTTAAGTTTCCTTTTGATAGATAAGAAGATAATCCTTTATTAGTCCCATAAGAGGAAATTACAATGTTACAGCTGCAAGTGGATAGTTTAAAAAAATAAAGCATGAATAACACTACATGTCGTTATGACACAACCTTTCTCTACCCATAGCACCTGTCTACAGTAGTAAACTATGATCTAGGGTTCTCTACATGCCTAGCACCTGTCTATAGTAGTAAACTATGATCTAGGGTTCTCTACATGCAAAGCACCTGTCTACAGTAGTAAACTATGATCTAGGGTTCTCTACATGCCTAGCACCTGTCTACAGTAGTAAACTATGATCTAGGGTTCTCTACATGCCTAGCACCTGTCTACAGTAGTAAACTATGATCTAGGGTTCTCTACGTGCCTAGCACCTGTCTACAGTAGTAAACTATGATCTAGGGTTCTCTACATGCATAGCACCTGTCTACAGTAGTGAGATCGGCAGGCTGGGGATCGCAAGGTCCCCGGTTCGATCCCAGCTCCTGGCGTTGTGCCGAACTGTCCTTGAGCAAGACACTGAACCCCAAAATTGCTCGCAGTACCTAGTACTGTCGCCTCACAGCAAGAAGGTTTCTGGTCTTTTCTGTGTAGAGTTTGCATGTTCTCCCCGTGTTCGCAAGGGTTTCCCCCATAAAGAACCCAATATGAAGAACAGATTGCTAACGCTGTCCGTCCATGGTGAAGACGGACAGGAGCACTTGGTTGGCCCCCGGGCGCGTCCCCTGCACGCTGCCTACGTCTGTTCCCGGCTGCCCTTGGGGGAAGGATGTCGGGATGGGTTAAGAGCAGAGAGAGCATTTCATCTCCACATCTGTGTGCTGTATGACAAATAAAGATTCTACATTCTAGTAAACTATGATCTAGGGTTCTCTATGTGCCTAGCACCTGTCTACAGTAGTAAACTATGATCTAGGGTTCTCTACGTGCCTAGCACCTGTCTACAGTAGTAAACTATGATCTAGGGTTCTTTACCTATACCACCTGTCTACAGTAGTAAACTGGGATCTAGGGTTCTCTACGTGCCTAATACCTGTCTATAGTAGTTGATCCACCTGAAGAGTGTCAGAGCACGGCTGACCAGTCCACTATTGTAATCAACCCCATGACCTCTGACCTCTGTCTACCAGCACATGAGCTGCAAAGACCATACCTATAATGAGGATATGCGTGAGATGAGTCTCTCTCTGCTTCTCTCTCTCTCTCTCTCTCTCTCTCTCTCTCTCTCTCTCTCTCTCACTTTCTTCTTCTTCCTCTCTACCTTGTAAATCAAATCAACTTACTGAAATCATCTGTTCAGACACACTAATCAATAAGGGTCCATTTTTTTTAATGCTGCCATATTGATTCTCTTAAGTGCTGGGCCTACTCTGGGATGTGGAGGTGGCCGTGCCTTAACTTAGACAAGGGCATTGGCTGTAATGAGGAGACTGCTATAGTGTGTGTGTCTGTGTGTGTGTGTGTGCATGCGCGTGTGTGTGTGCGTGTGCATGCGCGTGTGTGTGTGTGTGCGTGCGCGTGCGTGCGTGCATGTGAGTGCGTGCATGTGAGTGCATGCGTGCGTGTGTGTGTGTGTGTGTGTGTGCGTGCGTGTGCATTCATTGTTGATTTGTCTCTTCTAATTGAACATGACTGAACATTTTTTAACCAGAAGTCTCTATAGAAAACCAGTTGTCACGTTCAAAGTGTTTGGTTCAAAGTTGGCTTGTCTGCGGTAAATGGCGGCTATCTCTGAGATATGAATGGCTGTGCAGCAAAAAAGAACTTATCTCTAACTCAACACATGCTCGTGGCTGGTGATTGTTAGAGCTCCTGGCTCTTCCTGTTCATGAACGTATGTTTCCTGCTTTCTGCCTCTCTCTGTCTGGCCCCTGTGAGCCCGGTTTGATTATTAAATCAATGGAAAATCTGTGTGTATAACCAGTAACCACCCACTGTCAGCCTGGCCTGTTTCATCATCAGAGATGGCCCTATATCTCCCCCTGCTGGTGTGCTGGAGATTGCACCTTGGCCTACTGCAGAGCTCACAGGCCCACATTACATCATCTGCATGCAAACACATGCACACACACGCACACACACACACACACACACACACACACACACACACACACACACACACACACACACACACAGTCTCTGTGTGTCTCTCTCTCTCTCTCTCTCTCTCGCACACACACACATACACACACACACACACACACACACACACACAGACACACACTCTCTCACACACACACACACACACACACACACACACACACACATTCACACACTCACACACGCACACAATCTCTTTGTACCTACTGTAGCGTCCAGCCGGTTCTGTCCAGCCTGACATTAACATATTGACATTTAAAAGCGCCACTTGACAGTTAAGCAGCGGGGGTCTCCAGGCAGGGGTCTCCAGGCAGGGGTCTCCAGGCAGGGGTCTCCAGGCAGGGGTCTCCAGGCAGGGGTCTCCAGGCGGGGGTCTCTAGGCAGGGTCTCCAGTAAGGGGTCTCCAGGCGGGGGTCTCTAGGCAGGGGTCTCCAGGCAGGGGTCTCCAGGCGGGGGTCTCCAGGCAGGGGTCTCCAGGTGGGGGTCTCCAGGTGGGGGTCTCCAGGAAGCCTGTCTGTCTGTCTGGAGCCGGGGGGGCTGTGGATGTGAGACAGGAAAGAGAGGAAGAGAGCATCATCTGTGAACATCTCTAATTTCTTTCTTTTTGTCTCTTTGCCGGTCAGTGCGAACGCTGCTGGCAGTCAGGATAACCTGGAGAATGAGACGGAGAGCGAGTCGGTCGTGCCTCCGAGAAGAGAGAGGGAGAAGGAGAGGGAGAGAGACAGAGAGAGACCACGAAAGAAAGACTCTCATGACCATGGTGGTAAGACTGTTACTATTACAACTGTTAACTGTCAAATCTTTAATCCAGTCTTTTTTCATTAACAAGACATATCACTGACTTCCCTTTAATCAGTCACTAGGTATGCAGGTCCCTGCACCAACTGTACCTGTCCTCTGTGTTGTGATGCGCCCTGGCGCCCCCTGCAGGTGGAGGGAGGGTGAACGGTCAGTCCAAGCCAGAGCGCAGGCCGGAGCTGGCGGGGTACGACAGCTCCTCCACCGTCATGAGCAGCGAGCTGGACACCACCAGCTTCTGTGACTCTGAGGACGACGACTTGGCCAGCCGGTGAGACCGTACCCTCCGTCCCATCCTGTCCACCAGAGAGACCAATACACACTCCCGTCCTGTCCACCAGAGAGACCAGGACACACTCCTGTCCTGTCCACCAGAGAGACCAGGACACACTTCTGTCCTGTCCACCAGAGAGACCAATACACACTCCCGTCCTGTCCATCAGAGAGAACAATAAATACTTCTGTCCTGTCCACTAGAGAGACCAATACATACTTCCGTCCTGTCCACCAGAGAGACCAGTCCTGTCCTGTCCACCAGAGAGACCAATACACACTCCCGTCCTGTCCACCAGAGAGACCAGGACACACTCCTGTCCTGTCCACCAGAGAGACCAATACACACTCCCGTCCTGTCCACCATAGAGACCAGTCCTGTCCTGTCCACCAGAGAGACCAATACACACTCTCGTCCTGTCCACCAGAGAGACCAATACACACTCCCGTCCTGTCCACCATAGAGACCAGTCCCGTCCTGTCCACCAGAGAGACCAATACACACTCCCGTCCTGTCCACCAGAGAGACCAATACACACTCCCGTCCTGTCCACCAGAGAGACCAGGACACACTCCTGTCCTGTCCACCAGAGAGACCAATACACACTCCCGTCCTGTCCACCAGAGAGACCAGGGCACACTCCTGTCCTGTCCACCAGAGAGACCAATACACACTCCCGTCCTGTCCACCAGAGAGACCAGGACACACTCCTGTCCTGTCCACCAGAGAGACCAATACACACTCCCGTCCTGTCCACCATAGAGACCAGTCCCGTCCTGTCCACCAGAGAGACCAATACACACTCCCGTCCTGTAGACCAGAGAGACCAGGGCACACTCCTGTCCTGTCCACCAGAGAGACCAATACACACTCTCGTCCTGTCCACCAGAGAGACCAGTCCTGTCCTGTCTACCAGAGAGACCAATACACACTCCCGTCCTGTCCACCATAGAGACCAATACACACTACCGTCCTGTCCACCATAGAGACCAGTCCCGTCCTGTCCACCATAGAGACCAGTCCCGTCCTGTCCACCATAGAGACCAATACACACTACCGTCCTGTCCACCATAGAGACCAGTCCCGTCCTGTCCACCATAGAGACCAGTCCCGTCCTGTCCACCATAGAGACCAATACACCCTCAAGCACACATTTTCATCAGAATCAGAATCAGAATTCATTTTATTGCCATGTCGTTTTTCAACATACTAGGAATTTGCTTTGGGCATGGTGCATAACATGGAGACAACATTGGACAGGGTGCAGGGACGAGACAGGACAGTGCAAAGAGCAAATACAAAATACAAATGCAAAATAAGATTAAAAAACAAAACAATATACAAAGTAGTACTGTAGTGCGGTCAGTGTAGATACAGTGAGTGTGTGTGCAAAGTGTAATGTGAATGGGAGTATATAGTGTGTGTGACGTGATATGTGAGTGCGGTGCGTCCTCATCATACACATACAGTACACCCATGCACACACACACTTTTCATGTCCCGAAGTACAAAAAGGTGTCCATTTTAGACCCAAACATGCACTCTTAAAAGCACTTGATGTACACACTATATGGTCAGGACACTGTATGTCTAAAGCTAACCCAAATCACACGCTCCAGATACTCCTCACAAAGAACACACACTCTCCTTATTGAGCTCCATGGGACTTGCGTAAGATTGGCTCACGTGGATGGTCACATGTGAAGATTGAACCAATTGTAGACGAGCGTGTATTGTATGCCGATCAAAGGCTTCCACACCTCGTATGTATGACGCTCGGCGGTGTTTGTTGTTGTTGTTGTTGTGTCACAGCTGTGATGTCATCCGTAAGCGCAGGTTCAGCGGCTCCACAGAGCAGAGCTCGTCGTCCAGACTCATGAGGAGACATCGCAGACGCCGACGGAAAACCAAAGCACCGCGTATGGAGAGGGTAAAACACACGCCGGAGGACCCTGACACACACACACACACACACAACGCATGCAAGCACACACACACATGCATGCACACACACACAACGCATGCACGCACACACACAAACACGATGCATGCACGTATGCACACACACACACGCACAACGCATGAACACACACGCATGCACACGCACGCACAACGCATGCACACACACACACACGAACGACGCAAGCACACGCACACACGCTCATGCACTCTCAGATTCCAGTCTGCTTTTTGTGTCTTGTAGTATATATGTGTCCTCAACTCTCTCTCTCTCTATTCCTCTCCATTCCTCTACCTATCTCTCTCTATTCTCCTCCTCCATTCCCCTCTCTCTCTCTCTCTCTCTCTCTCTCTCTCTCTCTGTCCTGGTTTCTGTCTCCAGTCCTCGTCGTTCAGCAGCATTACAGACTCCACCATGTCTCTGAACATCATAACTGTCACTTTAAACATGGGTGAGTAACGTTGCGTTTGTCTCGGCCGTCCTGCCGTCAGTCCCCGGCGTCCCCGCCGTGGGACACAGACGCAGACAGTCCCCATTAACGAACCGAGCCGGCCGCCTCCGCGCTCCTTAGACCTCACCCCCCCCCCCCGGGAATTCGCCGTGCCTCACTTTGATGCCTGGGTGTTAGTAGTCGGTGTTTCTTCGTGTCTCTCCCTCCTCTAGAGAAGTACAACTTCCTGGGCATCAGCATCGTGGGCCAGAGCAACGAGAGAGGAGACGGGGGGATCTACATCGGCTCCATCATGAAGGGCGGGGCCGTGGCGGCGGACGGGCGCATCGAGCCCGGGGACATGCTGCTGCAGGTGTGTGTGTGTGTGTGTGTGAAGGGTTTTGAGTATTCTTCTGGGCTTGGATCAGTTTTGAACTAGCTCTACTGTTGCGTTCGCTCCTCCAGGTGAACGACATCAACTTTGAGAACATGAGCAACGATGACGCAGTTCGCGTGCTGAGGGAGATCGTGCACAAGCCAGGGTAAGGACCTGACTCTGACTGTGTGTGTGTGTGTGTGTGTGTGTGTGTGTGTGTGTGTGTGTGTGTGTGTGTGTGTGTGAGACAGAGAGACTGCGGCCTCTGTAATGTGAGGTTCCTCTCTGTGTGTCGGATCCAGGCCCATCACGCTGACCGTGGCTAAGTGCTGGGATCCTAACCCTCGAGGCTGCTTCACGCTGCCCAGAAGTGAGTACCCTCTCAGTCCACAATCCAATCAGTGACACCCTGACACGTTAACACGGGCCAATCGATTTGGCTGCCGGGAGGATCATGTGTCGCTGGCATGAGAATTGATATGACATTATTATATTTGGTTACGATGATTGATTTAGTTTAATTACCATTTTGCAAGCTTGTGTTTCATGTGGAACCCCCACACTTGCAACCCCCCCCGTCTCTGCGTAGGTGAGCCGATCCGTCCCATAGATCCTGCTGCCTGGGTGTCCCACACCGCGGCAATGACGGGGGCGTACCCGGTGTACGGTATGAGCCCTTCTATGAGCACCATCACCTCCACCAGCTCCTCCATCACAAGCTCCATCCCTGAGACTGAGAGTAAGTCCCACCCTCCTCCTCCTCCTCCTCCTCACCACCTCTAGCGTCCGTCATGGCGCCACCGCTGACTTCATCCCTTCCACCGGATGACTGCTGCTGAGAATGGCTCCCTTTTTGTTTTCGCAAAACCACCAAGCCCCGTCTCCTCCGGCGACCTTGTCCTCTCTCTTTCCTTCTCACTCATTCTCTCTCTCTCTCTCTCTCTCTCTCTCTCCGTTCCCTTTCCTCTTCAGGGTTCGACGACTTTCATCTGTCCATTCACAGCGACATGGCTGCTGTTGCCAAGGCGATGGCCTCTCCAGAGTCTGGGCTGGAAGTACGAGACAGGATGTGGCTGAAGATCACCATCCCTAACGCCTTCATAGGTAGATCCTCTCTCTCCCTCCCTCTCTTTCTCTCTCTCCCCCTCTCTCTCTGTCACACTCTGTGCCACTGTCTCTCTCTATCCCTCTCTCTGTCACATTGTTTCTCTCCATTTCGCCCTCTCTCTATCCCTCTCTCTCTGTCACTGCCACTCTCTCTCTCTCTCTATCACATTCTCTCCCTCTCTAGTGCTCTTTCTCTGCCACTCTCTCTGTATCTCTCCCTGTCACACTCTCTCCCTCTCTCTGTTCCTCTTTCTCTCTATCCCTCTCTGTCACTCTGTCACTCTCCATTTCTCTCTCTCCCCCTCTCTGTCACTTTTTGTCTCTTGCTCTCTCTCTCTCTCTCTCTCATTCTCATCCTCTTTCTAGGAGGCCTTGTCATGCGCCTCGCCTGTGTGACGTGTGGTGTTTGTCTGTGTGTGTGTGTGTGTGTGTGTGTGTGTGTGTCTGTGTGTGTGTGTGTGTGTGTGTGTGTGTCTGTGTGTGTGTGTGTGTGTGTGTGTGTGTGTGTGTCGCAGGCTCAGACGTGGTGGACTGGCTCCACCATCGAGTGGAGGGCTTCACCGACCGGCGTGAGGCGCGCAAATACGCCAGCAACCTCCTGAAGGCCGGGTACATCCGCCACACCGTCAACAAGATCACCTTCTCTGAGCAGTGCTACTACATCTTTGGGGACCTCTGTGGCAGTGAGTGCTAGTTTCCTCTAATCAACTCTGTTTTACCTCAAAATATGGATGGATGGATGGATGGAGGGATGGAGGGATGGATGGATGGATGGATGGATGGATGGATGGATGGATGGATGGATGGATGGATGGATGGATGGATAGATAGATAGATAGATAGATAGATAGATAGATAGATAGATAGATAGATAGATAGATAGATAGATAGATAGATAGATAGATAGATAGATAGATAGATAGATAGATAGATAGATAGATAGATGGATGGGCGGATGGATAGATAGATAGATAGATAGATAGATAGATAGATAGATAGATAGATAGATAGATAGATAGATAGATAGATAGATGGATGGATGGATGGATGGATGGATGGATGGAGGGATGGATGGATGGATTCAGGGACGGCTGTGGCTCAGGAGGTAGAGTGGGTCGTCCATTGCATCGCAGTGTCGGCGGTTCGAATCCCGGCTCCTCCTGTCCTCATGTCGAAGTGTCCTTGGGCAAGACACTGAACCCTAAAGCAACCCAATGAGCAGGCTAGCACCTTGCATGGCAGCTGCCGCCATTGGTGTGTGAATGTGTGTGTGAATGGGTGAATGAGAGGCCATTGTAAAGCGCTTTGGATAAAACCGCTATTTAAGTGCAGTCCATTTATCATTAAAAAAAATCTGGACCTTGTGGGGTCTTTATTTGACCACGCGTGACACACACACATACGAACACACGTGAGTGAGGGCGACACAGCACACACAACACACACACACACGTGTCTTCGGCGGTCGGCAGTGGATATTGTTCCCTCCATTTCTCCCATCCAAGCCGTCCTCCTCCAGGGGCAGCCGGGAGCAGTGGGCAGCCATCGTTCATGGTGCCCCGGGGACCAAGTCCAAGTGCTTAGTCCAGGTCTTGGTCAAGGACTACACTTCAGCATGTTTAGATAGATAGATAGATAGACAGACAGACAGACAGACAGACAGACAGACAGACAGACAGACAGACAGACAGACAGATTTTTCTGTCTTGATTATTTTATTTATACATTTTTTACGATGAGAGTAAAAATTAATTTGTCCCTTTCCTGTCCTCTCTGCCCCACATCCTCTCCCCTCACTCCCCCCCCTCCCTCCCTCCTCCCTCCCTCCTCCCTCCCCCCCCCCCTCACCTCCCTCCCTCCTCCCCCTCTCTCCCTCCATCCTCCCTCTCTCCCCCCCCCTCACCTCCCTCCCTCCTCCCCCTCTCCTCCCTCTCTCCCCCCCCCTCTCCTCCCTCCTCCCTCCCCCCCCCCCCTCACCTCCCTCCCTCCTCCCCCCCCCCCCCCTCTCCTCCCTCTCTCTCAGACATGGCCAGTCTCTCCCTGCAGGACCAGGACGGTTCCAGCGGCTGCTCAGACCAGGACACCCTGGCCCCCCTGCCTCACCCCGGGGCGGCCCCCTGGCCCCTCGCCTTCCCCTACCAGTACCCCGTCCCCCACCCCTACAACCCGCACCCTCTGCCCGAGCCCCCCCGCAGCCTTCCTGGAGGAGGGGCCGCCGGCGGGGGGGGCGGGGGCAGCGCGGAGGGGGGGAGCCAGAACAGCGAAGAAGGTGAGACGACAGGCCAAACGTGCAGCACTGGCTGAGGAGCTGAGGAGCTGACGCTTTAACCTCGGCCCCTCCTCCTTCTCTTCTTCTCTTCGTCTCTCAGGGAGCCGTAGCAGCGGGTCGAACCGCAGCGGCAGCAAGAGGGAGGCGGCCGCGCCCCGAGCTGCCGGCAGGGCGGAGTCCAAGTCCGCCGGGAGCAGCGGCGAGTCGGAGTCGAGGCGGGAGAGAGCCACCGCCGCCGCCGAACGGCCCACGGCGCCTCCCGGCGAGCACGCCCCGTCCAGTGCCGCCAGCTCCCACAGCGCGGCGGCGTCCGGAGCCCCGGGCCTGCCCCCCCAGCCGCCGCTGCCCCAGACGCACTCCGCCGCCGCGCCCGGGTCTCCGCCCGACCGCGAGCTGACCTCCGTCCCCCCGGAGCTCAGCGCCTCTCGCCAGTCCTTCCGCATTGCCATGGGGAACCCCAGCGAGTTCTTTGTCGATGTCATGTGACCGTGTCCGTGTCATGTGACCCGGAGAGCGGCCTCGGTGACGGCCGGGGGGAGGGAACGTGAAACGTCTGCTTCTCCTGTCCTGTCCAGTCCAGTCCTGACCTACGTAGCTGTTCTGTGTGGCTTGTGCTTTCTTCAGTGAAGAAAATTGGAATGGAAGCAGCGCTCTCACTGCCCCCCCCCCACCCCCCCAAAACAAAAACACTTTTATTCTTAACCACGTTGTGTGTGTGAATGGGTAGCTGCCTGTGTGTGTGTGTGTGTGTGTGAGAGAGAGAGAGAGAGAGAGAGAGAGAGAGAGAGAGAATATGTATTGAAATCTATTGGTCTCTTTCCTCTTCTCTTTAATGTCACCTGTGTCCCGCTCAACTGAAACATTTTTACCCTCTTAGCCCCCGCCCCCCCCCCCCCCCCCCCCCCCCACACACTCTCTGTTTAAAGACATTTCAGAGAGGAGACATTTCAGAGACAGAGGAGACTTGGGGGGCTTGGGGTGCTCCTCTCTGGACTTCCTGTCTGCTCTGCACATTGAGATTATGTCGAAGATACACAACAAAGAAATATCAGAACAGTAGAGAAACCTTTCCTTCTTATCCTTTAACCATTATCTTAAAAGACAGCACATAGAGACATGATAGAGAGAGAGAGAGAGAGAGAGAGAGAGAGAGAGAGAGAGAGAGAGCATAAAGCTGACCTACAGTGCGTTCAGACAGGAAACAGTATTCCTTTACAGTATTGATTTCAGCGCCGACTGTCCTCACATTTTGATCCTTTTCCAATCGATATGTGATATTAAGCCTCTGTAGCTATAAAAAGCGCTGTGCAGTAGACAGTGAACGCACGCCCAGGAATAGGTCTGTCAACATCCGTTATCTACTATATGATTTGTTGCAATTAAACCGGATTTTAATCAAGCATTGACCCACACAGGCCTCTTGCTGGGCTGCTCTGGTATTAAAGGTACTTCTCACTTCCAGTGTTGCTTTGAGGTCTGGTCCACATCACACATTACACTAGTCTCCCCCGATACACTGTGACCAGTAATTGTGATCATGATCTTTAATAAATGGAGGATGAAGGGTACACTATTAGTCATGTCTGATATCCTTGATACAAACTAAGATCTCATAGGACACACTCAGAAATATTAAGAAATATTATGCCGGATATTGGTACAGTTTTGGTGAAGGGTGGGTGTTTTGGTGAATGGCTCTTTCTGTCTCATTCTGCCTGTCTCTATGCACATTGCAATATGTTATTATCATGGTCCATAACTCATCATCATTAACATCATCATTCTGCTTATTTTACAGCCTAATGTCTCAAACCTTTTTTCTTTGCCAGAACACTTTTATCTCTATCACTTTTGAATAAGAGAGTGATAATGTATAGTCATTAACAGTTGTGTTTAATACTCTGTACACAGTTTTATGAGAAACGAACAAATTGTTTTTATTTATAAACATAGCTTTATTGCCTAAACCTGGCCCTGTTTTGTGTGTTGTGTTTGCTCTCTATTGCGTATGTTCTCTTGGCGGTTTTTACGACACCCCTTTCCTCTCCGTTACTGGTTCCACACGCCTCCTCCTCTCCCGGGGGAAACATCACGGTGAACCAGTGTCCTAACAGGACCCCTTGATATGCAGAGGAAACAGGAAACGTGTATTCTGTGAACCATGAGGTTGGAGTTTTATAATCCAAAGACAGGGAATGCAAGGCTTGCCACTTGTCAGGTCTTGCTTTCAGTCTGTATAATATAATGTAAAATGAGACTAGTGAAGGAATGACAGAACTGGGGGAGATGTGTGTTTTCCTCTGGTCAAACCTTATTCTGCTGTGAAACTTCAAACTAGTCTCCACTGCAAAGTATAGGTTATGGGGATGTGGGTAGTGAGTAATTTTGCTAACTCCTGCAAAGTCAGCACAGAGGAAGGAACAGAGATCCTGGGGCTTTCTGAGAAATTGTGTGTGTGTGTGTGTGTGTGTGCGTGTGTGTGTGTGCGTGTGTGTGTGTGTGTGTGTGTGTGCTTAACCACGTGAATTGGGACAATATAGTGAATGTCTAATACAACCAATAGAAAAATGTAGGCTACAACATGTTTTGTGTTTAGCTTATGTAGCTTGTATGTTGTAGATGTATATCTGTGTGTTTATCTTGTGATTGTTAATAGGCTACATTAAGCAATTTTATTACAAATTTTTTGTGGACTGGTTGTCCAGATCACACAGGGCCAGTGCAATGCACCCAACAGAGCATCTGGAAAAACATATCGAAACATCTGGCAAAACAGGTGATGGAGGCTAAAGCAAAGATGCTGTCGTGAAGAGGGATAGGCTACCATTCCTGAGAAGCACTAGCTTTATTTCAGCACCACACTGACAAGACAAACAGACAGACAGACAGACAGGCAGGCAGGCAGGCAGACAGACAGACAGACAGACAGACAGGCAGGCAGCACGGCCTGATGGGGCGTCGGACGTCGTCAGTCAGCTGACAGAGCGGTCTGAACGGAAGGTAAGAGCCGCGTCGACATCTTGATTTTGGAGTCGGAGGAGGACGAGAGTGAGTGTAACGTTCAAGAAACCCTCGATACAGTTCGTGTTAAAAACAAGTGCTGTGAAATTTCTATGACGTTAGTGGTGATTTTGAGGGGGATTCTGGGAAGACGACTGTGCGGAAGACCGATGGTAGCGGTGTCGCGATGCACTCATATCTGACCTGCAGTCGTGACAACGTTTGGCCGCCGTGTAGCCAATCAGCTGGGCTAGCTAGCTAGGCTAACGTTAGCCTGTGCTAGTTTAGCCGAGACAGTATTTTGATAACCATGGGCATTTTGGAGACGTGTCGTATTTTGGCTACAACTACAAAATGAAAGATGGTTCATGAAAATCACCTTGCCATCATTGGAATTGAGTGGTCCGGCGATAACCAGTCAGTGCAAGTTAGCTATCGTTACTGGACAGGCGGACATCTTGAGCGAACCTCAGCTAACTAGCTAACTTCACTAGCCAGGCTAGCAGCCGATGCTGATGGGAGCTGTGGCTGTGAGCTAAACATTTAATAGTGATGCTAGTAAGAGATATGTAGTCTCAAATTAATGCGGAATCTACCTCATTTAGAGAGGCCTCTTCGACTGTGCTCCATCAAGTCGGCCAAATCCTGTTTTGGCGGTGTGTGTAATGTTAGCTAGCTTATTAGGATGGATTTCTTTATAATGTGAAGTGACATTAGCTGCTATCCTGATATTGATGATTGACAAGTCAAGTATAACGTTTGTAGCTATCTGGAATGGACTAACGTTAGCCTGTGATTTGACAGCCCGTTGTGTCTCGGTAGAGGGTAGGATTTGGGCTATGCTGTTGGATCGATCCCTTTAATGTCGCCGTCCTTTAAAATATATGGTTAGTGGGATAAGAATAACGTCAATTTCAACACTCCAGTATCAGAGCCTCCATACATCTGGGTTCAGCAGCCGTGTGCGCATATCCTCCTACTAGTCTACAGTGATCACAGAGAGTAGACGAGTCGGTCTGCTCAAGAATTCTAGAAGCAGTAGAGTAGCTACATGTCGGTACAGACTCTTACACTCATAGGTTCAAGCCCCATGTACATTTATGACAACTATGCAGTATTTATTTATTTCAGTGTGTCTCTTTTCCCACGCAGGCGCATCATGGGCTGTGATGACTGAGAGGTTGCCATCATGATCGGAGGACTGTTCATCTACAACCACAAGGGGGAGGTCTTGATCTCCCGTGTCTACCGGGATGACATAGGGTGAGTCTTCTTTCTTCTTCTTCGGGTCTTTATTGACACACACAA
Organism: Borostomias antarcticus; assembly: GCF_949987555.1. Lineage (NCBI taxonomy): Eukaryota > Metazoa > Chordata > Actinopteri > Stomiiformes > Stomiidae > Borostomias > Borostomias antarcticus. Next base: position 36,155,531 of record NC_140234.1, on the reverse strand, counting down.
TTACCCAAGTGAGCGACGGCACACAGCACACACACATGCAGTTTTCAGGGGTCGCCGGAGGAAATTGTTCTCTCCATTTCTCCCATCCAAGCCGTTCTCCTCCAGGGGCAGCCAGGAGCAGTGGGCAGCCATCGTTCATGGTGCCCGGGGACCAAGTGCTCAGTCCAGGTCCTGGTCAGGGACAGGACTGAAGAGCATCTGTTCTTCTGCATGTTTTTCATATTGGGTTCTTTGGGAGGAAACCCTTGCGAACATGGGGAGAACATGCAAACTCCGCACAGAAAGGCCCTGAGACCTTCTTGCTGTGGGGCGACAGTACTAGGTACTGCCGCATGTGAACGATTTTGGGGTTCAGTGTCTTGATAACTTGGACACAATACCGGGAGCTGGGATCGAACCCGCATACCTTCCGAGCTACATGAGTGTACCGGGATGATGGGGTGAGTCCCGTCTAGAGGTGATCTTTCCTAGCGGCTGGGGAGGGGGGGGGGGGGGGGGGGGGGGGGTGTAGGTAGGTCTTTGGATAGGTGCAGTACACTTTGGAGGCATATCCCTAAGCAGGTATTTATGTTAAACTCCATGTACTCCCTAATCGGGCGTTGGGATTTGCATTTTTACATGTCGTCTTGTCTGTTGGTCACGACATGAGTCCATTGTTGGTGTGTGAGGTGTGTTAAGTAAGATAACAGCAGGTTCTCTGGTCCTGTTGGTGGCGCGCTGGCTGGGTGAAATGCCATGTCCTCGGCAGAGACGCCCCCCGGCTGAGCCTCCGTCAGCCAGCGCGCTGGTTGCTAGGTAACAAGGGCAGCGCTGCTAGCTGAGTGACCGGCCCGAGGTCGACGCCGGAAGAGGAGCTTGTCATGATTTCAGCACCCTGCGCAGTGTCCTCCCAATTGTTAATTACTCTGTGTGTGTCTGTGTGTGTGTGTGTGTGTTTGGCTCATGATGTTCTCCCCATATCCACCTCCTTTCGCTGCTTCTCCTCTTCTGTGGGTCTCTCTACCCTTTTGCGGGGGTCATTCATTTCTTTCCAAAACGGCAATCTACCAACTTCACCCCCATGCTGGCATGCCCAGCTCCCTGTTTCAATTCCAATCCAATAACTAATGTTTACATGTTACCGCCTGTGTAGTAGTTTAATCTATTCAATGAATGATGCTTACCTGTGCAAGGGGATGAGTCATAAGTGTTGCACAATGAAGCTGGGGCGTAATAATGGCTGAGCCTGAGAAAAACAACAGACTGTGGCTAACGCCCAGACAGAATCCTCCCCCACCTGGTGTCCTGTCTCTGTGAGGAATCTCCAGGACTAGAAGTTGAGATTCTCCATTATCATGGCTGGGGTGTGAATGTGATAAACCCATTTAATCTCCTGTTGTTTTATCCAAACAGCATGTTTGTTTGTTGTCTCTTTAAGCATAAACATGGTCAAATCCTCTCTCGCCCTGCTCATTCTTCATCCTATTCTATTTCTTTGTCTGTTTATTTGTCTGTGTGTCTAAGGTTCCCACCTGTCCCTCCTGCTGGGTCTGCGGCCGTAATAGAGCTGCGCGTCTCTAACCTCTCTGGTCTCCTCTGTCCCCTCCCCCAGGCGTAATGCGGTGGACGTGTGTCTCTAACCTCTCTGGTCTCCTCTGTCCCCGCCCCCAGGCGCGCGTCTCTAACCTCTCTGGTCTCCTCTGTCCCCGCCCCCAGGCGCAATGCGGTGGACGCGTTCCGCGTGAACGTGATCCACGCCCGGCAGCAGGTGCGCTCGCCCGTCAACAACATCGCCCGCACCTCCTTCTTCCACGTCAAGCGCTCCAACATCTGGCTGGCCGCCGTCACCAAGCAGAACGTCAACGCCGCCATGGTGTTCGAGTTCCTCTACAAGATGTGCGACGTCATGGCCGCCTACTTCGGCAAGATCAGCGAGGAGAACATCAAGAACAACTTCGTGTTGATCTACGAGCTGCTGGACGGTAAAACACCTTCAGCCGAGTAGGAAATACCACGGGGATCTGGGATGTTATGTGATTATTAAATGTTGCCAAAAATAATGTACTTGTGTGACCATTGGTTGACTTTACTGAATGCCATCTCTTTGTGTGTGTGCGTGCGTGCGTGCAGGTGTGTGTGTGTGTGTAGGTGTGTTTATTTACAGCGTGTTATTTACCTCTCTGTTTCTGAACCACCACTTTGCAGTAACTCCAGCTCCTGTAGCATTTTGTGGCGAAACGCTCGCGACACGGTCAGCCTCTCTGCTGTGCTGTTGTTTTTTTAGGTTTTGATTTTTATACCGTTAGATGAGAAAATCAAAACCTAAAGAAAATACAGCGCAGTTGTTGTCATGTGCCGACGTGTCCTTTTGAAGACGGTTTATAACTTTGATAGTGGTCCGGGCACAGCTGTCTGGTGTCCCATGACAGGATCATGTTGGGTGGGGAGCACTGGGGACCTCGGGCGGCCGACTCAACGTGAGCATCTTTGTAAAAAAGAGAATTGGGTCTCCACAGAATAAACCTGTAATAAATCAAGGACTGAACGAGGAAGACGGGTCTTTTCCAGGGCGCTGGTTCCTTAGGAGCGGCCCTTAGTCCGGTGAGCTCGTCGGTGTCTGACCCTCTCGGTTCTTCTCGGGCTGACGGTTCTCTCGCCCTGTAGAGATCCTGGACTTTGGGTACCCCCAGAACTCTGAGACAGGCGCTTTGAAGACCTTCATCACCCAGCAGGGCATCAAGAGCCAGGTGTGTAAACCCAGTACGACCGGGCAGATCCCCCGCTGGTTGACGTTAGCGTGGCTGCGACGTGTGGGCTAGCTGGCCGCAGCTGTCTGGACACTGGGTGTGAAGTGTGTAACGTCTGGTCTGTCTGCTCCCTCTGTCTCCGCTCCTCAACGGGCTCCGTGGTCGTCGCTGGTCTCCTGAACCTCCTGTCCTCCAGCACCATGTAAGTACTCCTCGTTGAGATGCGTTAATCATTTTTGGAACGTATGAAGAGCTATGTTCTGACAGGATAGCATACCTTTCTTTCTCCCTCCTTCCTCTCTCCTCCACCTCCTCTCCTCTCCCCCCCTCCTTCCTCTCTTCTCCCTCTCTCTCCCCCCCCCCCCCCTCCTTCCTCTCTTCTCTCTCCTCTCTCTCCATCTCCTCTCCTCTCTCCCCCTCCTTCCTCTCTCTCCCTCATCCCCTCTCCCTTTCTCCTTTCGGAAAAAATCCTATGGATGTAAGTTCAATGGTAATAAATTAATTCTGATTCTGATTCCTCTCTCCCTCCTTCCTCTCCTCTCCCTCCTTCCTCTCCTTTCTCCCTCTCTCTCCCTCCTTCCTCTCCTCTGCCTCCTTCCTCTCCTCTCTCTCTCTCTCTCTCTCTCTCTCTCTCCCTCCCTCCTTTCTCTCCTCTCTCTCTCCCCCTCCTTCCTCCTCTCTCTCTCCTCTCCTACCTGTGCTCCTGTGTGTCAGACTAAGGAGGAGCAGTCTCAGATCACCAGCCAGGTGACCGGTCAGATCGGCTGGCGTCGAGAGGGCATCAAGTACCGCCGCAACGAGCTCTTCCTGGACGTGCTGGAGAGTGTCAACCTGCTGATGTCTCCACAAGGTTAAAAACACACACACACACACACACACACAACACCTGTTGACCCCTGCTGCGTGGTTGTTGACCCCTGCTGCCCCTCGTCCTCCCAGGCCAGGTCCTGAGCGCCCACGTCTCCGGGCGCGTGGTGATGAAGAGCTACCTGAGCGGGATGCCCGAGTGCAAGTTCGGCATGAACGACAAGATCGTCATCGACAAGCAGGGCAAGAGCGCGACCACTGACGAGGCGGCCAAGAGGTGAGCGTCCCACGCCACGGAGACCAGCTGGAACAGGATGACTACGCTCACAGGACTCCCCGCCCCAGATATATTCCTCTCTTCATGATTTTTCTGTGTACTAAAAGATGCACGGTACCGTCTTGCTTCAAAATGGCGCTAGGAAGGCGACTAATAATGTATCGGTCACTTGTATTGGGTTGCTTGCATGCGCTTCTTACATGTTGATTTGAACTGTACAATGCAGAACGTTCAAAGCAGGATATGTAGGTACTGTAGGAAGAGGGAGTGGAGGAATCCAGGTTAAGGGAAGGCTGAATAGCTTGCTTGTGTTACACAGCTTGTACATGACTGGAAAGTTGACTGTTGGTTGCATTAAAGGTGCTATAGATAATATTTTTATATAGACAAATCATTAAAAAAAAAGAAAATTACATACATCCACAGAGCTTTGGTGTGGAATAAAAGTATTGCTTTTCCCCAAAAAAGATATTGATTATGAATTTGATGGGGCCTAAATGAATGTTGAATGTTTGAGATGTCTGAGGTTTGGCTCCCACCTCCAACAAGGCTGTTGAGCCATAGTATTACGACGTTGGTACCACACAGTATCTCTGTGTCGGGAGCGATCAGAATAGTAATACTATTGGCTCATGAGCCTTGTTAGTTTTTTTTTTACGTTTATTTTTATGATTAGTCTACAAAAGTTGTATCTACAGCACCTTTAAATCATTTACATTTTTATCAGCTCTTTGAAGTGAATGCATGTAGTCAAGTCATTGTGGAACACATCACTGGGCTTGTGGATTCATGCTCCTAGCTCTTGTATAAGGCTTGTTTTGGGCTCACGCAGAGCGCTTCACAAGTGTTTTCCTCACCGGTATCTTTCCCCTTGGTTTGTGTTTTATTTCCTCCCTCTCTGTGCTGGACCTCAGTGAGTTAGGGGGCAGCGAGCTCACTTGGTCAGTCTGCTCTCTGCATCCTCAGTCTGCTGTGTGTCTCTGTGTGTGTCCGTGTCTGTGTGTGTGTTAGTGCGTGCGCGCGCGCACCCACGCTGTCCTAACGTGTCTCCAAACAGCCTACTAGTCACAGGACATGCAAGTCAGACAACCTGTATGTTTTGACTGATTTGCATGGCTCAGTAGATATGTTTGTTTGTTTGCTTGTTTGTTTGTGTGGATTTTTCTGGATGAACCCAAACAGTGTTGGAGCTCAGTGTGGCTCGACTACAAGACTTGTGTTAGCTGTGTTAGCAAGACTGTGTGAGCTTATTTTCACCATCACCTGGACTGTGTTGTTGTTGCCATAGACTAGATCAGGTTTGTCCCCTGACCGTGTGAGTGCGATGGGTCCGTTAGTCTGTGTCTGCGTCTCAGTCCCGTCATCTTAACTGGACACCAGACCGTTGTGGTACTGTGTATAGCTGTGAGTCCATAAGCCCAAATCTGCTTGTGATGTTGTCATCACGGCGGCCGACTATTCCACCTCTCTAGTGTTCACTAACGTTCCCCAGGGTCTATATATAGGGGCCGTAGATTGTGATGAGTCATCAGTTTTCCCTCGCACTTTCTTTTCACACTTCCTTTTTTTTTCCCCCACCTCCAATAATCCCTCTCTCTCTCCCTCCGTTACTCCCCCCCCAGTGGGAAGCAGTCTATAGCCATCGACGACTGCACATTCCACCAGTGTGTGCGTCTCAGCAAGTTTGACTCGGAGCGCAGTATCAGCTTCATCCCACCGGATGGAGACTACGAGCTCATGAGGTCAGACTCTTTTTGTGTTGTGTGTTGTATGTGTGTGTGGGGGGCAGTTTGTGTAACTGTGTGTGAGGGTGTGTGTGTGTATCTGTATGTGTGTGTGTGTGGGTGGGTGGGTGGGCTGGCGTGTTTGTGTCCCGCTGAGTTAATGTGTCCCAGACTCCCAATATATTTCCTGTGTATCTCCTTTGGGATTAAAGGTGCAGTGTGCGGTTTGGTGTAGAAGCACTTTTTATCATATTTTTTACAATACTCATAACATCCCGACAGCAGTCAATAAATAAATGATCTGTGGAATTCACAGGACTGTAATAAGTGCGTCCAGTCATTTTGAGTTGCCAGCTTGAAATGATTGGATGGCTTACCTGCCTGTCAACCTACCTACGTGCCTAGCCAGTGTCATTTGTTTTCTCCCAGTTTGGAGGAGTGGCTTTGGAGAGAGGCCTGAAGGTTGGGCCAGGGATTTTGTCCGTTGCATATAAAAAAAAGCTTTCTAAGTTTAACAGGAAATCACAAACTGCATACTGCACCTTAAAGTGTGTGCTTGCCTATTCTCTGGGATTAAATGTGTGCTTGCCTATTCTCTCCAGGTACCGAACCACCAAGGATATTATCCTGCCCTTCCGGGTCATTCCATTGGTCAGGGAGGTGGGCCGTACCAAGCTGGAGGTCAAGGTGGTCATCAAGTCCAATTTCAAGCCCTCACTCCTGGCTCAGAAAATCGAGGTACAGTAGGGATACAGGTTAATTTGTCTTGGTGCAGTAACAGTGGTTGATGTGGGGGGCTGTGAATGGCTACTTGGTAGAAGTGGTCTGAAGTCCTTCTTTCACATATACCCCCCCCCCCAGGTGCGCATCCCAACCCCTCTCAACACTAGTGGTGTCCAGGTCATCTGCATGAAGGGCAAGGCCAAGTACAAGGCCAGCGAGAACGCCATCGTCTGGAAGTGAGTTCTCATCATATACCTTCCTGTAGCCAATGCACTTAATGAAGTTAAGAGTTTGGAAAAGGGCTTTGCTTTCTCAATACGATGGAAACTGACATTGAATTAAATAGGTCTGCATGTAATAAAGGGATTGGCTGCGTTGATGTCTGGATTACTGGAAGAGAACCACAGCCTTGTCTTCTCTGACAGGCCCGCGATGCCGCTAGCGTTCTCATAAAACCAAAACAGATGACATCTCAGTGTTAACATTCTTCTGTTTAGTAGTGGTTTTGTTCATATCCCTATGTTTAGAGCCGTGAATAGTGAATATAAGCCTGAGGCCTAGTCTGTGCTTGTTTGTACAGTAGTGTGTGTTCTGAAGGGTGACTCTCCCTCCCTCTCTCCCTCCCTCCTCTCTCTCTCTCTCTCTCTCTCTCTCTCTCTCTCTCTCTCTCTCTCTCTCTCTCTCTCTCTCTCTCTCTCTCTCTCTGCAGGATCAAGCGCATGGCGGGGATGAAGGAGTCTCAGATCAGCGCTGAGATCGAGCTGCTTCCCACCAACGACAAGAAGAAGTGGGCCCGCCCCCCCATCTCCATGAACTTTGAGGTGAACTCAGTCAACATTTACATGTGGTCTCACTGGTCCACTTCCATGTGGTCTTACTGGTCCACTTCCATGTGGTCTTACTGGTCCACTTCCATGTGGTCTTACTAGTCCACTTCCATGTGGTCTTACTAGTCCACTTCCATGTGGTCTTCCTGGTCCACTTCCATGTGGTCTTACTAGTCCACTTCCATGTGGTCTTACTGGTCCACTTCCATGTGGTCTTACTAGTCCACTTCCATGTGGTCTTACTAGTCCACTTCCATGTGGTCTTACTGGTCCACTTCCATGTGGTCTTCCTGGTCCACTTCCATGTGGTCTTACTAGTCCACTTCCATGTGGTCTTACTGGTCCACTTCCATGTGGTCTTACTGGTCCACTTCCATGTGGTCTTACTAGTCCACTTCCATGTGGTCTTACTAGTCCACTTCCATGTGGTCTTACTAGTCCACTTCCATGTGGTCTCACTGGTCCACTTCCATGTGGTCTTACTAGTCCACTTCCATGTGGTCTTACTAGTCCACTTCCATGTGGTCTTACTGGTCCACTTCCATGTGGTCTTACTAGTCCACTTCCATGTGGTCTTACTAGTCCACTTCCATGTGGTCTTACTAGTCCACTTCCATGTGGTCTTACTGGTCCACTTCCATGTGGTCTTCCTGGTCCACTTCCATGTGGTCTTCCTGGTCCACTTCCATGTGGTCTTCCTGGTCCACTTCCATGTGGTCTTCCTGGTCCACTTCCAGACCCCCATCTGGAGTCATGTCAGGTTCTTCATCCTTGGGGGAGTTCGAGTTTAAATTTGTCCCCATTTAATTTGTTGGAGCAAAGGAGCATAAAACGAGCAACATGGAACATATAAACTCCACACGGATCATAATGGCACACAGTTGTAGTGAATTCACAGTTATAGTGAATACACAGTTATAGTGAATACTAGGGCTGGCCCGAGTAATTTCACTATTCCAATATTCGTTCGGTAGGTTCGTATTCTGAGCTCAGTTCAGTATTCAGAGCTTGTTTTTTGTTTTGTTTTGTTGTCCCGATAGTCCAGACCGATACCAACGTCGTCACAACGCTACACTGAGTGACTCGCGAAAGCGAGACAGAACAAGCGGATTTCATGCTTGTGTTTCCTCCCTGTTCAGTTTCAGGGTCAGGGTTGGGTGTGTAGGGTCAGGTTTAGGTGTGTAGGGTCAGGGTTGGGTGTGTAGGGTCAGGGTTAGGTGTGTAGGGTCAGGGTTAGGTGTGTAGGGTCAGGGTTAGGTGTGTAGGGTCAGGGTTAGGTGTGTAGGGTCAGGGTTAGGTGTGTAGGGTCAGGGTTAGGTGTGTAGGGTCAGGGTTAGGTGTGTAGGGTCAGGGTTAGGTGTGTAGGGTCAGGGTTAGGTGTGTAGGGTCAGGGTTAGGTGTGTAGGGTCAGGGTTGGGTGTGTAGGGTCAGGGTTAGGTGTGTAGGGTCAGGGTTAGGTGTGTAGGGTCAGGGTTAGGTGTGTAGGGTCAGGGTTAGGTGTGTAGGGTCAGGGTTAGGTGTGTAGGGTCAGGGTTAGGTGTGTAGGGTCAGGGTTGGGTGTGTAGGGTCAGGGTTGGGTGTGTAGGGTCAGGGTTAGGTGTGTAGGGTCAGGGTTAGGTGTGTAGGGTCAGGGTTAGGTGTGTAGGGTCAGGGTTGGGTGTGTAGGGTCAGGGTTAGGTGTGTGGGGTCAGGGTTAGGTGTGTAGGGTCAGGGTTAGGTGTGTAGGGTCAGGGTTAGGTGTGTAGGGTCAGGGTTAGGTGTGTGGGGTCAGGGTTAGGTGTGTAGGGTCAGGGTTAGGTGTGTAGCACACGCACCGAAGGAATAATGGAATACTTGAATTACTGGGGGCCAGCCGTAGTAGTGAATACAAAGTATATATATTCATAAGGCTGACCCCCATCATACAGTAGACCCCCTAGTGATGGCCGTGTACCACAGCGCAGACGAACATGGCTCAGCGTTCCCATCCTCTCTCACAGGTGCCCTTCGCGCCGTCCGGCCTGAAGGTTCGCTACCTGAAGGTGTTCGAGCCCAAGCTGAACTACAGCGACCACGACGTCATCAAATGGGTGCGCTACATCGGCCGCAGCGGGATCTACGAGACGCGGTGCTAGCGGCCCTCGTCCTGCAGGGGGCAGCAAGGAGACATGGACCGAGGAGGAGAGAACAATTGGCGAGGCGTCATCTCTCTTTTTTCCGTCTTTTACATGTGCTGGTGTACAAATGGGGTGGGGCGGGGGGATTTCAGAAGTGCTGAAAACACTCATGTAGATGATGCTAACATGTTCTGTGGACAGAAACATCTGCTTCTGTAAAAAAAAAGGTGGTGTGGGTGTTCTCTGCCACGCCGCGTGTGTCGCTGTATCGTCCTGTCGTGGGTGGTCGTCCCCTCCGTCGTCCGGCTGAGCATCTTATCTGTGGTCCCCCCCCCCCGGTGCTGGAGTAGATGTTCTTTAATCGTAGCACTTAGCTCGCATCACAACCTCACGCCCCCCTCCCCGTCCCCGCCAATCATGTCTCCCTGACCCCGCCCCCTCATCTCATTACTGGTGTAATCACTATTTTAGCCTAGCGCCTAGTTATTTCTTAGGGATGCATCGAAGACGTCATAATATTTTTCCTGTACATGTTAGTGTTTTTGTTTTTGCTGTCCCCAGTGTTGTGAGCTGTCTGCTTGTTTAGTGCCCTGTGTGTCCTCGCACGCCCATTCCATCACTCACTTGCACTTAACAACCATCTTTCCTTTTCCAATAGTTGTTAACTTTCATTATTGTAATAATTCCTCGTATTGATGCAGATTATAATGAAGAGTTGTTGCTGTGGTATCTGTTGTCGCTTTTTTCGTGTCAGTGCTGCAGATTTCTTCTGTGTGACCAAAACTGCCAGTATGAGAAACAAAAGTCTGATAAAAGACCAGGATGTGTCTGAACACAGTATATACATATATAAACACATTTCTCTATTGTTTGAAAAGGGTATGTAGACGAGCTACTGGATGGAGCTTATCCCGTGTTTGCTGTGGGTTCTGGTGTCTGATTGGCGGTGGAGCTGACCTGCGTGTTCGCTGTTCAGCGTAGTGTCAGGAGCCTGTGCTCTTTCAGACTCTGTACTTTAGCATATGAATCAGTCTAGCTGGAGCTCGTGAACCCCCCCCCCCCCATGCACTGAGTCCCCTTGTTTACAACTTTATCCTAAGATCAGTTTGCTGAAGGTATTTACTTATGGCTTATTGTTGTGAGTGTGTTACCAGAGAGAGAGGGAGTGTGTACAGAACGTCTCGGACTAGCCGTGGACCAGGGCTGAGTTTCCCAGAGGCATCGTAGCGCTACGTTCATCGTAGCGCCATGATGAACTCCGTAGCTTATGATGAACGTAACGCTACGATGCCTCTGGGAAACTCAACCCAGACTTGTCGGCATTTCAAGCAGCCGTTCCTCTTGTCTTGGTGAGAAAGGCAGGCAGGGATGACATCTCGGCCGCTACATGTGATACAGAGCTTGGATTTTGTGCATCAGATTGGCTGAGCATCACAAATGGTAGTTGTGACATTATCGCTACATTTTTTCCTTTTTTAATTTTTTTTAATTCTTCGATGCCTCACACTATAGTTTTCTTATTCAACACTGTGTCCTGTCAACTGGAATGTGGTTTCCAACATCTCCTGGTCGAGTCCTTAGGCTCAGCAGCTTCAGTGTTTGATCTCCATTTAACTTTGTGATCGTCAACGTAATCCTAATAAAAAAGGTGTAACCAATGAGATCCAGCATGAGCTTTTTTTCCCCCTCGCAACCCACGTTCTATTTTCTGTACAATCAAACAAAACTTGACAATGTTTACTGATGTATGCATTTTAAAGGGATAGTGCACTCAAAATCTGTCATCTTGACTAGCTGACTCCAGAGTGGCTGAATGACTATACATGCAGTACTACACACTTTCAGCTATGTATTATTTTTTAATTTGTCTTCCCATTTGATTCTAGAAATGTCACAAACTCTGACGGTACAAGGCATCCAAGTTACCAAAGTAGGTAGCTAAAACTGCCAGCTTTAGTTAAGATGGGTTTGTTTGTAAAGTTGTATAAGTCTGGAATAATTGTTGAATTAAATGTGAAGCTATGAAGGGAATGCTTGGAATTGTTGGTGTGTGTGTGGGGAGGGGGGTGACTACAAAATACCCTGCTTGTTTGTAATGAAAAGTAAACTGAGTTGGGGTACAGAGTGGCTGTTTGAAGAAGTCGGATTGTGAATGTTTGGTGTGGACGGACAGATGAATGGATGGATGAGTAATTAAATTCTCATTTTTCAGGGAGCCATGAAAGCAGATCTGTCGTCTCAACCTGTTTTTTTCACTCCCCCCTTCCGCCTTCCCTCCCTGTATTCCCTCGCTCTTACCCCGGGTGAGTGACACGGAGGGGTCGAGGAGGCCCGAGTTCCGCAGTCCGTTGGCGCGCGGCCAGACCCCGGGCCCCCAGCCAGCTCCAGAGAAGGGTGGGAGTTAATGAGACCGCCATTCAGGTGCCCTGAAACCACCACTCTAATCTTAGCATGAGGGATGGCGAGTGTCTGACCCCGGCGACGTCATACCGCACAGGCCCCGTCGTCAAACCCGAACCGGTCGTCTGCTGTGTGGCGTGACTGTTGTGCAGACTGACAATCCCTCCAGATCCTTTTACGTCTGCCTTTTAAAGGCAACGACCAAGTGATCAAATGGCCATAATTCAATTGGTGGAATACAGAGCGGCAACAAAGGCACTTTTGTAAAGCCCGATGCTTGAATTGATTATTTCATGCACTATTACACAACGTCCAATGCCCCGTTGTATGCGTTGAAATTCCCGGGGTCCTCTATTTAAAACCACAGGCTGTCCCGGGGCCTTCCTAAGGTCAGCTTGACTGATTGGGTTGGTGTGCAACTGTGGACCACTTGGCTCAGCCGACCAAGGGTAATGCCAAATTGTTTGGTTGCCAAAATTTAAATCTCATTCCGGACCATGGGTTTTTCTAATGAGAGAACTCTTGACATGGAGAATTTGATGGCTTTTTAAAAAATGCCAGTGTATGCACTTAACGAAGGTGAACAAGGTTGCTGAGAAGACCTGATGCAGCCACCCTGCCAGTGAGGTGACCTGAAGCCTAGTGCCACTTTGTGTGTCCCAATAGCAGATGGTGAAAGACCGCTCTGATGTGCTGTCATGGCAAGGTGGAGTCCCAGTGTAGCCTATCAATCTACTGGGAAACGGGCATTTTGTATTCTATCGTGCTGTAGCCATTGACTTGAATCTTATTAAACCCATCTTGATTAAACGTGATTGATTGTAGTCTGAGTGTCTGGAAGTAAAATAACGAGAGCTTGATAATGAGGATGGGTCTCATATCTGGGTTGTCTACAGTCCACGGTTGTGTAAGGAACGAATATATACTAACGCTTTTTCACTCTAAATTCGACTGACCTTATCCTTCATTTTTGTTGAGAGGAGTTGCCAACAGGAAACCCGGACTGTTTGAACAGATGCTGGATATAGGATCCCGCGCGTAAAGAAGAACGCGCGCATCTGGAACCAAGTATCTGTGACAACATTCTCCGCAGAACCCACCTGCAGCATCCACGATGGTACTGCGCGCCACAGGCATCCACAGCCAGGTGACGAAAACAGACCTCGCAGACTTGCAAAACTTGAATATAGGCTACTTGTATATTTTGGAAATAATGGCATCATCAAAATGAAAAATACATTGCCTTTTTCATTTACAAACTCATAGGCCTCACGGAAGCCCTTAAACAAGATTCGTTTCGTGGTGAAACAGTCGACACTGTTTATGAGCTCGATAATTCAGTTCAAAGACCTAAACTGTGTGCTCTGAAGCCATTGACCCCATCTAGCTACCCCAAATGCGCGCAGTTTGAGACCATGTGGGAATAAAATAGTAGGTACAGCAATTGTTTGAAAACTGGGCGGTACTGTCGCTGCCCCACCACTGACATGCCCCTATCGTGGCTTGCCGACCGACACCTGATCCTCTCGACGCACCAGGATTTTGTCTAGTTTTAAAATAAACAGAATCTGCGATGGAGGATTGATCATGAACCAAGCGCAAACGTTGGTGGCAGTAACCGCAACAATTTTGGAGGAAAAGCGCGTGGAGAGTAGGCAACGATGAGAGTTTGATGGGAGGAGAGGTGCACTTGGAGCTCTAGTTTTGACCAAATGCACAAATATTTGATCCGTTTGGGCTTCACGTTGGACGCAGTTTGCTCGGGGGGAAAAGATCCTCACGTTGTATGATAATTGTATTATAACACACATACGCGTAACATGCCAGAGATGAATTTTCATATTTGACAATAATTCAACTCTTGCATTCAGAAGAATGTGCTCTGAAGTCTGAAGTGTAAACGAGAGAGTGCAGGTAGCCCACGAGAGGAGGAGCAGTCCGGGGTAGAGCTGACCATGAATTCGCTGAGAGACTTGACGCCCGGAGCGCGCGGGACTAGTTTTATACTTTTATTAATGTTCACGGTCCTAGATTGGGTCGGCGGGATCCCAACGTGGAGGAAGGAGATGGTAGGCTATTTGTACCATAATAACTAATAGGAGTGTCACAAGAACCAGCATGTGCTTGCATCTTTAGAACATTTTTCTTGAATTCTATTCTAATAGCCTATTCTGTTTTGGCAGAACTAATTTTAACATAGGCTACATTGGCAAAGTTTCCTGATCAATTTGTAAATCAGTGTTCATACAGTATTATGTGAAAGAATGAAAAAGAATGATTGGGCTGTTGGAAGTAAATGGGAGGGGGGAGCTCTACCTATGGTTCTGCTCGCATGTGGGTGACAGATATTTCTGTAGCTAGATCGAGAGAGAACGCCAAAGAGGAGTGGATGCGTTGCACATCTGTATAGAATTAAGTTGTGAATTTGGTTCCCTTTTTTCAACGTTTGCCACGTCAGTGTTTTTCCATTACTGGTATACATGGTATACATACATATCCTATGGTGCAGAAATGCTATTGTAATTGATCTCCAAATTAATTTATCATCTCCCAATTAAGTCTAAAACGTTCACGTGATCTGCACTATCCTGATGGTTCAGATGGTTCTTCATACACAGAACAGAATGTGAGCTCGCGAGATTAAGATGGTTTTACGAGGCTAGATCTTCTGCTCCATCTTGTCAACGGTCCTTTGCTGCATCCTGTACCAGCTGTTTTTCCCCATCCTCCTAGGGATCTGGTGTGGTGTCTGAAGGGCCTCATGTGGAGACCTTTAGCTCTGTGCATCCTCTGTCAGGATCAACACTGAGCCGGTCCAAACGCTATGCCATCAACCCCCTCGGCCACAAATGGGAGCACTTCAACATCACGTACAAGTGAGAAAGATGGGTTGGAGAGGGAATTTAAACTGACTGGAGCAGATACAAAATCTTTTGGCATAGCAGTGTGTGGTTGCCTGATGTGCATAACATATTTCTGACTAAGTATTTGCATGCAGATAGCTTCATTGAAAACAGATGCTGACAATGCATGTTTGTAGGGATCTGAGTTTTTGTGATCATGCTTTCCTGGGGTAAACTGTGTCTCTCTGCCCTGTCGTGTTGCACACATTTTGTCAGGATCACCAAGTTCCCCAATACTCTGAACAAAGATGACACCCGCAAAGCCATCAGCATCGCCTTCACCAAGTGGAGCGACGTCTCCCCTCTCTCCTTCACCGAAATCACCAACCCCAACAAGAGCGCTGACATCATCATTGGTGAGACTGAAATCAGTACCAAGATCCAGCAGATGGAAGTGGGCCTCGGTCGTTAAAGTTGGGATGTTCCTTTCATTAACTGTGTGTGTGTGTGTGTGTTTGTTTGTCAGGTTTCTACACATTTAATCACACGGACTGCTGGTGGTCTCCGCTGCACCCCTGTTTCGACGGGCTGAACGGGGAGCTGGCCCACGCCTTCCTGCCCCCCCGCGGGGAGATCCACTTTGACAACCACGAGTTCTGGATCCTAGGGAAGTCCCGCTTCAGCTGGAAACAAGGTGCAGAAGGACAGTACCATACCGTGTGTGTGTGTGTGTGTGTGTGTGTGTGTGTGTGTCAGCAGAACAGTTTGAATAGTGTATAGAGTAGGCTATACGTGTTCCTATCTCCCTGTCTCTGTGGTACTTTCATGTGGTTCATGCTCTTCCCTTTTGTTTTGTTTTTTAAATCCCAGGTGTGTGGTTGAATGACCTGGTACAGGTAGCGGCTCACGAGATCGGTCACGCCCTCGGTCTGTGGCACTCCCGGGACCCTCAGGCCCTGATGCACCCCAACGCCACCTACACCGGCCAGCGCAACATCGCCCAGGACGACATCTGGGGCATTCAGCGTCTCTATGGTAACTTGAGGGCCTTTTCACACTACGGTCCGGAGGCACATCGGTGTGGAATGCTCTTTACTGACCGCTCAGACGCAGCAGCTGTCCGAGGACCCAGTCAGATGAGGTGTATCCTAAATCTACTTTAGTGTTGTCACCCACAGCTAAATCAATACTCTGGGAACTCATGGTGTCATTATTTTACCCAGCGGGAACTTCAGACGTGGCATTCGGATAAAAGCATCCAGGGATGATAATTGTAACAGATCACACAGTTTTCAGTAAGAATACATAACATGATATGCAATGGGATCAACTTATAAGTACATTTGTTCGGCTGGCACAAAGCTGTTTGTTTATTTTGTGTGGTAATATTGCAGGATGCGTGGACAAGAGGCGCGTGTGTGATCCGTGGGCTCGCCTCGGCTTCTGCGAGAGGAGGAGGAGCTTCATGAAGAAACACTGCGCTCGCCGCTGTGACCTCTGCTACGGTGAGACGGACTCCTACTGTCGAGATCTACCGTAGCCTGTAGGGTTTCATGGACGTTGGAACAAAAAAAGTGTCTGAATTATAGTGTTTTTCGGCGGACTCTGATCAGATGTGAGAGCGATGTGTGATTTATTATGGATTAAAAAATGGGTTGAAAAATGTTTAAACTGCGTGCTATGAAGCTAACATTCAGGCTGCAGCTTGTCCGTCAACTCTTTGGCTCTTAGTCTGCTTTTGTCCTCAGTTGATTTTTCCGTAAGTCGGGGCATACCATCCTGTGGGGGGAGGGGTGCCTGTTTTATCAGAACATTCCTAGCAGAGCGCTCTCTTCCTGCAGAGCCCCTGGAGACGGTCACCACGCCAACTCCACCTCCTGCCAATGTCAAGATCAAAATGGTTCCTCGTGGGAAGGTGGTGGGCTTCCGCTGTGGGACAAAAACCCCCAGCTCGCCTCCTAAAGTCAGGTGAGTCCGGTTCACGACCTCAGACTTATCACACGTCAAAGCCCGGCATTTGAATCTAAATCCACCACAAAATTATTATTTATCATGTAATACTCTTTCACACATTACATGACAGTTCTGTCAATGATTTCCTGCTGCTCTTCTCATCTTCGTGGGGTCTGGTGTTCTTGGTTCCAGCTGGTACAAAGATGGAGAGCAGTTGCTTACCTCCATCCCTGGCTACATCATCATGAAGGACCGCGATCTCCGCATCGTCGCCAACGAGTTCAACGAGGGCATTTACACCTGCCGGGTCCATCGCAGCGGCAACATTGTCTCAGCCAACTCCTGGTCCATCCGGCTGAAGCCCGAGCCGGCCTCCAACACCTGAGTCACGGGACGAGCGGCCATGTTGCTGTAGCTAGTGTAGCATGACTGAAGGGAGGAAATACCAACGTTAATTAAATGAAGTAGGGCCTGCTCAAATGCTTTTATTCAAAGTGTTTCGATCCACTGTGGTGATGCTCTTCAGGTCTTCAAGGTTGAACAGCCACAGCGCCCAGACATGTTCTGAAGACCCCAGCTCCCCTCAGAAAGCACACGTTATGTCCTGTATAGACCCTACCGGAGCACTAGTTTGAATTCAGATGTGCGGAATGGATCAGACCAAAGGGCTAGAGTTGTTCACCCTTTAAATGTGATGACTGACTCCATTTCTATACTGTTATTATTGTATTGATGCACCTCACTGTATAGCCAGCTGGTTTAAACTCTGAAACTGTCCAGAGCAGAGTTGATACTTCCAGGTATTGTGTTCCTTGAGATAGTATAATTGTTTTTACTATATTTTGAGAGGATTGAAAGAATTGAAAACACGATGCAGCTGTCCCTGTGTATATTTTATTACAATGTTTTATACCATGTTATCTTGTCTGGTATCAGCTTTAGAAAAATGGAACAGTTTCCCCCAAGTATGGGCATTTCCACTTATACAATAATGGAATGCAAAAGAAGGCCTTTGAATGCTATTCAAGTAATTTTACTTCATATATAGTTGCATATTTTCCTCATCTTGTTACAAAAGCTGATAGTAAAACTGTTATCACATTACAAGTCATACAAAATATAAAATATAGCATATAAATAGAGTAAACAAAACAAGCACAGAAACACACCAGATGCATAAAACAGGAGAGCGCCATGGCCAGCCTCATTCTCAGGAGTTGGCTGCAAGGCGACTGAGCTTTATTTAAGTGCAGGAAAGACATCTGTAAAGCCACTGTTGAGACGCTTAAACGCCTGGAGATGGAAGCATCATCCCATATTCAGTACAGTGACTAGAAGCTTTGAATTGTGCAACGTATCAGTGTTTACACAACATCATTGGTTAAATTACAAGCTACATTCCCCATGTTTTATACAGAACGGTGACTTCGTACTGCAAACGTGGGTGCTGCTGAATCCTATGAGCAGCCGAGCGGTCGGGTAGAGGAGACAGCTGTGTGTGAGCAGAGCCTCGTGGTCCTATGCAGTCTAAGGCTTGACACGTTACTCTACCTGATTAGTCACAGACCAAAGCTACAGAATAAACTAAATAGATGGATCTGATAATAGCCGACACACTATTTGAATAAATAAGACAAAGGAATCACAAGAGCAGTCAGGTGATCAATGACCTCGTTCAACCCATCTACTGAAGTCTAGAGCACAGTGCCTCCTCCCAGATCTGTCTCTCACCTGGCCTGCGTTAGAGGAAGGAGTGGAGGGAATGTAGACATGGCGAGGGAAAGCTGATAACATCCTTTAGTTTAGACTGTTCAGTGCCAACAGCTGCATGATCTCTGGCTCCTGTCAAGAGAATGAGTGTTGCGTTGCATCATGTGGTGGGACTCGCCCCGCCCTCTTGTCCAAACCCCCTCTCCCCAACTTTTTATTTTTTTTGAAAGTGTCGCAAACAAGTCTTTGTTCAGGGACTAAGAAGCAGGTGGCTGTTATGAGGTTTGTTCAGGGACTAAGAAGCAGATGGCTGTTATGAGGTTATGGCTCGTTTTGGACAGACAAACACAGTAAGGGCTCCGATCTGGTGCCACAGTACTCAAACATTTTAAGTCATGTTCTTTTTACAATGCTGTAACACCACAGTCCAGTTTTACAGGGGAGTAAAACATGATACAACTCTCTCAGGTGGTCCCACCTCTCAACATGGAGAAGGAGGGGGGTCCCTCCTCTCAACATGGCAGAACGTGTCTGACCAACAGATTTGCCAGTAAGTGCCACAGTGATGGAGACACGAGTACACGGACGTCTCAGACAAATGTCGAGACTCGACCCAGAAACGTGGAGATGAGCGGGACGAAGGAGGGTTGAGGAATGCCGTCTAATCATCACCGTCATCCTCATCTTCGCTGATGCTGTGCGCTGGGTTGTGATTGGCCGGTGACGAGGGAGAGGAGGTCTTGGAGAAGAACGGCAGTCGGAAGCTCGGCGAGGGGGAGCGCTGGCGCGTCGGGCTGCTGTCGGGGCTCGGTCTGGGGCTGATGGCCTGGAGCACACGCCCCCTCCCCTCCTTCAGCATGTGCTTCTGGAGACGGAGAAAGACCAGAAAGAGTCAACGACATGGACAACTAGCGGTCAGATTCCTTCCCTGATCTCGCTACAGTACGCCTGCTTGGTGCCAGAGAGGAATAACAGTAATCTACTTTCATAAAAAGGTTCCTCAGATGCTCAAGAGCAACTTCCTTCAGTTTCCAGGGTGCTCACCAGTGCGCCCTCGGGACCAAACATCTGCAGAAAGTTGCCAATGAACTCGCGAGATTTCTCTTCCCACTTCTGAATCAGGTCGATGCTCTTCTCCTCCACCTTCTGCACAAACTCTTTGGAGCGCTCCTCCACGTCGCGCACCCTCTTCTTCACCTTGTCCACACGCTCCTGCAGGTGGTACTTCTTCTCCTGACAGATATCGTGGTAATAGACTTTAGTTTACTTGATTTATTCGCACAAATAAAAGTCAAAGGCAAACAATGGCCCCAAAAAAACAAAGTGCAACAAAAGATAAAAGATGTGCAGGTGACATTGGAAGCCCGAGAGGGCTTGGTGAAAACCACACCCATATAATAACGATAAAACAACAAAACAGGCGGTCTGATCACTAGTCACATCTGATCACTAGTTACATCTGATCACTAGTTACATCAGATCACTAGTTACATCAGATCACTAGTTACATCTGATCACTAGTTACATCTGATCACTAGTTACATCTGACTGAATGACTTGGAGTGGTGGAGGAACTCACGTTGATGAAGCTGACGTTGAGCTCTTTGGCGGTGTATCCCCTCTGCAGATTTCGACGCACATACACGTCGTAGTCGCGGACGATACGGGTGATGATGTCGGAGGTGGAGATCCCCTCTGACCGTTGTGTGGGTGCAAACATGCCTGGAGGCGAGGGGAGATGTCAGACGCCCCTCCGACACATCTAGAGTCCAACTCTACACCGCCGCACTGCACCACCCTACCTGCCACTTTTATGTGCTTGTAGACATCATCACTCCCAGCGGAGGAGTATGGGATATCATCATGGGCAACAAAGTCAATCTGTAGAAGAGGAGAACAGGGCACAATAAGCATTGCACATGGTACCCGTATCTGGTACATCTGACAAATACACCTGAACAATATTATTGAGACTGAAGATCCAGACACACGAGAGCTAGGCTACACCTGGATACTGGAACACTGTTGTAGCCTTTCTGGACACTTGTCGTGTCGTTGAGTGATTCTATCGGCCTCACTCAAAAGGGTCGGCTGTAGCTCAGTTGGTAGAGCGGGTCGTTCAATGATCGAAGGGTCAGTGGTTCGAATCCCAGCTCCGACTGTCAACATGTCGAAGTGTCCTGGAGCAAGACACCTAACCCCAAATTGCTCCCAATGAGCAGGTTAGCACCTTGCATGGCAGCTACCGCCATTGGTGTATGAATGTGTGTGTGAATGGGTGAATGAGAGGCCATTGTAAAGCGCTTTGAGTGCCGCTAAGGTGGAAAAGCGCTATATAAGTGCAGTCCATTTACCATTTACCATTTACTCACCCGTTGCTCCATCAGGAACTCGGGCGTAAGTGTCCACGGTGCGTTCCGTACAATCTCGTCCACGTAGCGACAGTGGCTGACTGCGTCGTAGCGTTCGTCCTCGTTCATGACGGTGAAGCCCTTCAGGTTGTGCGTCAGATCGTCGCTGCACACTTGAGCGAGAGAGACGCCACACAGGGTGTTAACTGTCATAGAACACACAACTCCAGCAGCAGCTCTGTGTTACAGTGACAAAACCCATCGCAACTGGCCACTAGAACAAGAAAGCCAACAACAGAAGTCGACATGAAGTCTGTATCTCCTACCCCCAACGATGAGATGGGTGTTTGGAAAGAGCCTCTTGGCTTGCATGAGGGCCCGGGCGTGGCCGGAGTGGAACATGTCAAAGATCCCATCTGCATACACGCGTACCGGACGATCTTCTGGCATGGAGGGAGGAATGGGAGACAGCAGTGTGCATGTAATGAGAGAATTCAGAGCTCAAGGCACCAATAACACTTGCCATGAGAACTAGATACAATAGATTGGGGTGGGGGGGACATCAATCTAGTATTTAGTGACTGCCTAAAGAGGAGAGGTGGGCTTCCCAGAGACTTACGTGGCGTGCCCTGGCGTGCCACCTCCATACTGATACGCTTGTAGGGTGTGGTCACGGGATCTAGCTGGTCAGCAAACGGGGCAGGATCTCTCAGACCCTGAAACATGCACGCACACGCACAAAGATAGAAAAGGCTGTTAAAGGAAGGTTGTATGGTTGTATGACGAGTATATGACGAGTATATGACGAGTCTACTATCCATCACTGCCTCTCCCACCACGGTATAGGGACGTGAAATCTTGCTGGCCCGCTCCCCCTCCTCTTTCTTTCCGCTGTACTCATCCCTCTTTCTTTTTTGGATGGGCAGCCGGTCCGAGCTGTGAGCCTCCATGGTAACACTGGGGAGATAAGAAAAACTGTTTTGAACATCTGATCTAGTGGACCAGTTCCTGAGCATTAACCTGTTCTGATCTGAAGACACAGGAATCTCTGTGTTGTTGATTGGACTTCAGCGAGTAGATAACTAACTAGCTAGCTGCTACTAAGTTAGCAAACTACGATAATTTAAACTGTAGCTGTAGCTAACCGTTAGCAAGCTATGTAGAATATAGCATTTATCAGAAAATATGTCACTGGCACATGATCAATCAAAGTAAGTAATGGAATTCAAAGGCTAGCTAACTATATTGACAGTTGGTAAGCAGTAAAGCTGGCTAGCTAAGGCAAGCTTAGCTAATGTTGGCTAGTTTACCTAACTATGGAGGTTAACTTGCTGCTTTGAGTAGGATGTTCTCTTGAAATTTCAGCAACGTTTCCATTACAGTCATCAAGGTTGTTTCTGACAAAGACAGTAGCTAGCTGTGAGTTGACAGCTTGTTTTGGGAACTAGCTAGCTGGTCTACAAAACCAAACGTCTGACTCTGAGCATTGGTTTGCGTTATCTAGTTCCCATCACCCAGAGGACGGTAAGCTTCAGGGTTCGACAAGTCATTAATGCAAGTTAAACATAACAGTTTACTTGTTGGATATAGTTACTGACTAACCTTATTTCAGTTATTATACAGTACGGTACATTATACAGTAAGTTAACCTTCTCGATCTATTTTGATCACTGGTGATTCAACGTCCTCAAGGAGAGTTGGAACTAGTCACAACATTCCATAGTCCACCTAATGGACTATGTTGCCACCTACTGGCTGAAAACGGTCATTGTTCTCTAGCTATCGGAAAGCTACACCCATTTCTCATCAGTCTGAAATGTCTAGAGGTAAAGCAGAATATCTATTATCATATTCTTTGTGCTTTTCAAAAATCACATCCACGAAGTTCCCTTTTCATTTTTTTTAATTATTTTTAAAGTTGCTTTTTTCCAGCAGAAATAGTAGGTCTCATTGGTGTATACTGCACATAGTGCAGCCAGACATTTTATTGCCTTCAAATCTTCTGATTCAAAAGATCAAATTTCCTTCTGTTGTCTAAATGTAAATACAGACAAGGCATACAGTTTCACTATTATATCAAGAGTATAAAGACAGCAGATACTGGCTCTTTACAACCAAGCAGATAGTGTTGAGTTTGGGAATTAAATATCTGTGGTCTTGTGTGCTGGATTATGGAACGTACTGTTTCACACTGTTTGGTTTTGGTACTTCAATGGACAGGAACAACAGTTGCCACTGTACAAATACCAATTTCCTTACAACACGATCACAGACATCTGGCTTTTGCACAAAAAATAACATGTCTGATCAAACAGTAAACATCATAGACAAATTCAAAAGATACAATATCTGTTATCTCAGGATGTTTGTATGGAATGTATAATGTGTAACTGCATGGCGGTCTTTCTCATTTATAAAGGCACAAGGGGAAGCAGCATAGTCAAGTATTGGTAGAGCCAAGGAAGAAGGTACAGAGAAAATCAGGACAGAGGATGGAGAGATGGTGGCTGTTTGTCGCGCGCGTGACCATGAAAAAACCCCTGGATGATGTGGAGGCCGCACAGAGAGGTGGAGGTCGCACAGGGATGGACACCCGGACTTCACATTCCCATTCGTATGCTTTGGATAATCTGGAAGATGGCTGAAACAGATACAGAGACAGAAACAAGTGAGTGTTGAGTCATATGATTCAATTCATACCATCACCCCTACAGCACAGATCCACTCCATGCGTCTGCACCTTATTGTCCCAACTGCTAGCAATACTTGGGTTTTGTCCAGAAGACTGGAAAACTATAAGAGCAAAAATCGAAATTCTCCCCCTGCCAATGGGGGACAAAGGTTTGTGAATCGGATAGAGATAGTGAAGTGAACTCTGTACTTGGTCAGATACAACACTCAATTTGAGATAGTGGTGTGTGACTGCATACAGCCACATCCAATTACATAACATGGCAAGTATTTAATTTCTCTTCTGAGATATGAGATGCGCAATACACACAAAATAACATTAGCAAATTACCTGATCCACAGACAACAAAGAGGAATAATGCAAGAAGCCATGGACCCACCGCCACCTTGTCATCTCCATTTCTCTGTAGAAAAAGATATTGGTATGTAAAAAACTCACAAATAAATATCCCCCTGGAACACCACAAAAATCTTCATTCATGTAACGTATGCCATCTACAAAGCAATAGTTTGAGCCAGTCCAGACGAGAGGGAGAGGGTCATTCGTTCAAGAGATCTTTCATTGACCTAGTCGACCATACTCGAATATAGCTTACTTACCGTTGACTTGGCGACATTGCCCCTTTGTGTGATGTTTTTGCTGTGCTTCTCGTTCGCCATGCGTATTTTCTGTTTTGCCACCATGATTACAGCTGTTTGGATGGAGTTTATTTCGTACGACGGTCGTGTCTTCCAGATCTGTTCAGAGATGAGATGGTGACGGTACCACACTCCAAACTTGTCTACGTACACACTAAGTAAACTCCACCCACAAAGGATTCCGTGGTCGTGTCACTATCAAGGAGTCACTTTCTGTGGGGAAAATAAAATTAATTTTCGATAACAGATCAAATGTGTTCAGGAAAAATGTGCATATCGTACACTAGATCGATGTGCATAACTTTATAGACAACGTTAATGTTTGTTTTATGATGATGTGGCACTGATACGCCCATTGTTTTGACTTCCGCTAGCAGACTTTCCGGTAGGTTACGTCATCGTGATGCTCAGAATCATCGAAACTTTTTTTTTTTTTTACACGTAACTAGTGATGGGCGTTCCGGCTCTTTTTAGTGAGCCAGATCATTTGGCTCAGCTCAGCAATAAGAGCCGGCTCTTTCGCCTCCCAAACGGTTCTTCATTTTACCACTTGTGCCTTTCAGCCAAATTTAGGGCTGTTTTGACCTAGGCCTATCACCAAGGCCTGATTAATGCAAGGGCTCACAGGGCTGAAGCCCTGGGCCCAGAGCTCCAGGGGGGCCCGTTGATGGGTCTTGCGCAAGCGTCAATCAATCATGTTTTTTTTGTTGTTGTTGTTTTTTACGTTTTTCCTCCAGTCAACTCACTGCCTGTGTGTGTGAATGGGGGGGGCAATAAAAATTATGGAAATTGTCTTGGCTTGATTTGTTAATGCCAATTAAATTTTAGGCTGGCCGATTATGTAGGCTACTTACGTAGGTCGGTTGGGCGCGTGATTTGCTGAGTGCTGAGCTGTATTCTGTCAATGTGGTTGACGAGTTTGTGCACAATTAAAGGCAATATTTCTACTCTCTCTCTGTACAAATGAAGTACCCAGGTGACCTGCAAGATGACTGCCGAAGAAGTCGTCCATTTTAAGGAATTTATAAAAAGTTAGCCAAAACAATGGGAATACTTGCAGCAGATAAGGAAAAATAATATTACACGTTTTCCCAAATGTTGACATTGCTTTAAGAATCTATCTAACTTTGCCGGTGAGCAACGCCTCTGGAGAGCGTTCATTTTCTAAACTCAAACTGATCAAGAACAAATTGAGATCCGCCATGGGAGAAAACAGACTGCCATCTGACTCGCATGTCTCTAGAAAGTGACTTGTTGAGGGAACTGGAGTTCAATGACGTCATCGCAGACTTCTCAGCACGAAAATCAAGAAGGAAGAGCATCTAAGTATGTAAGCTAAGCTGTTTTAAATAATCACTGCTTTGGTCCTGCTCTGATCTCCTCTCTTTTCACCAACTGCTCTTAATGTGAATGTCTATTGATGATGTGACATAGTTGTGTTATATTTGAGTTCTATGTGATGCAGTGGTGTTATTTTGAGTGTTACAAAATACTGTATGGAGCACAGTTGCAGTTTTGAGAGGTGTTTGCAGTGTTTGTGTGTTGATTGTGAGAGTAGGCTCTTCTCCTCTCACCAACTGCTCTTGATGTGAATGTCTATTGATGACATGTACGATAGGTGTGTTATGTGGTGAAGCACAGAATGTGTATTTGAGTACTATTTGATGCAGTGGTGTTACCTTGAGTGTGCGTTGTGAGGGTCTAGTTGTTGCCTGCACTGTGCTTTCCTTCCCCAATTAGCCTACGCATCTTTCATTTACCTGAAATTGCAGCTTACCTCCACGTGGGTTCCTTCTTATTGTGCGTGATCATATCCCTCCTGACAAATCTTGTATCTTCTCCTGATCTGGACCACTCAATACTCAATACATCAACGTACCTGAGACATGTCTGTGTGTGTGTGGTGTATAATGTAGACATGACAGACATGCTTGCGCTTTACTACCATGCTAATGAAATTGCAGGTTGGCTAACCTGGTCAAAGCCCTGGGCCCTACATCATGTTAATCCGGTCCTGCCTATCACTTAAATTAGCCTATTAGATATAATTATACTAAACCTTAACATTTCCAGAATACCATCATTTTATCTCATGTTTGGTATAAAAAGATGAAATGTGAAAACATCAAACACTTTTACACATGTTTATTAAACGTTTTAAATCACTCAATCAAACGGAACACACTCAATCACACTGAACACACTTCTCAGCTCAACTGCCTTCTCCTTTACAGCAGCAGCTTTTTAAAGAGACACATTTCCACTTTAACAGAAAGAGCAGGTAGAGATGTCTTAAGACCTGGACAAATAAAACCAAAACAACCTGAATCAAGAGATAACACTAGAAGATAAGTGGAAATATATTTTTGTCTTTGATCTATCCATAACAGTCAAATAACATAAATAACAAATACAAAATAAAAAAGTACAAAACAGCAGCATCCAATAGTTTTAGTTGTATCTATCAACTAACAACTATCTATTTATCAGCTACCTACAGTCTTGTATTAATTTACGAAAAAAGAAATCGCCTCTCAGTCGGGAGCGGCTCCGTTCACTTAAAAGAGCCGGCACATAGAGCCGTATCGTTCGCGATCGACCCATCACGTAACGCCGCGTTGCAGTATTTCGTACCCTTCGCCAAGTCTTGACTCAGCAAAGTTTAGGCAAGCTTGCTAGACCAGTGTTTCTCAACCAGTCCATGGACCCCTGTGATCCCTGGTATAATTACAGGAGGTAATTAGCGAATGTATTTTCTTTTAGTTTTAAGTTAACGTGTAATTGCGTGGGTATTTGGACCGCCGCCACTAGAGGGCGATGTCGCATGTTCTAGTATCACGCGCAGTGAGATAGTTTCCTGCGCAGTAAGAGAGTCTTTTGGTGAGAAGCACTTCTGTGTAAGCATCGCTGTGTAAGAAAGCGCATCTTCGGAATCCAGTATTATCTGTGGTAAATAATATTAAAATAATGTACATCTGGTGTTAATATCTTGTTTATACGAGTTTATAGTTAAGTATGTGATATTTTGAGCCTCTGGCATGTTTTGTTAGGTGGATTTGACATTGTTGGCGGGCATACTGAGAGCTCCATGCGGGAGACAGAACGTTGCTAGTGAGGTAACTAAGCAAAACCGCCTTCGTTATGTTTGATTTCTTTCTCAGACTATATACATGTTGACATTTCCAGAGTGATATTAATGTACTACTGTAAGTTACTGTATGCTTACGCATTGTGTGTTTGCTGCATTTCTTTTATTGTGTTCACCAGAAGTCCACTGCCGTATTGTTTTGGGAAAACTAAATTGAAACTTCCTGCCAATTTTAGGAACTTGTTGTCACTCTTTATTTTTCTATGAGTGACATCACTAACAAAATAAAGAACTCCCCCAGAAGCAGTTGTGCCCGGTGTGTCCCTAAATTCCACGGGCTACAATATTTTTAATAGATTTTTTGTAAAATGTAGGCTACCTATGTCTAAATAATATTGTATAAGCCCATCATATTTAACAAAAATAAATACAGTTAAATTGAACCAATAGGCTAGGCTTATTCACACACATTCACACGTTAGCGGAGCTAACTCATTCTTGAAACATAATGATCCACAAATGATTCAAGATCTGTTTATTAGCCATGTATATGGTTCACACATAATAGGAATTTGACTAGGGTTTAAGGTATGATTTATCAGTTGTGCAACATTCAAACTTCGCCCCTCCTCCCTGCTCCTCCCCCTGACCGCGGTTACCAAGTAAGATAGATTTTCACATTTGCAATGTGACATCTGCGAGTCAGCGAGAAATGAACAGCATCCCACACACTAATAACACCAAAGAGCTCAATTGATCCACAGACACAGGCTCCCGAAGCAGAAAGCCAGCGCACACTAGTCCACTGTAGCTAGAATCTTCATAACATTACAGTTATTTAGCTGATGCTTTTATCCAAGCAACTTGGATAAAAGCGTCAGCTACCCTAAATAACTGATTCTTCTCCAGGAAAAGCCATTCAAAGTAGACTACAATAAAGTTCACTCCATGCCGGCAGCATTTTGACTTGTTTGACTTGACAAACAGGGTAGGCTACAAATACAAGCCAGTTGGTTAGCTAGCAAACTGACAAGAACTAACACTATTAGTGGAAAACACAACAGGAATAGAGTTCTTCCCCTCCCATTCTCGGTGGGTCTTTCGGGGGGAAACCTTTTTCTGTCGGGAAAAAAGACTAAATCTGATAGCTCACTGGAAATACACTGGAGGGTTTGACATGCGTTATCTTGGCCGAGAGTACACATTATGTGTCTGCCTGTCTGCAGCCTCTTTTCTCCTCATTGGGTTGACCCATCCATCTGACACAGCATGGGCATTGAGCATTGGCATAGCCAGGAACTGACGGAGTCAATTTAAAAAATGTCCAAAATCACACCCACCAATTTTGGTAGCTCTGGGACCTTTAGAACCAAAGATATTGAGAAAATATTGTGGACCAATCAACATCGAGGGGGGCGTGGCCTCTATCATCAACTTGATTTATGGGCCCCTTACATTACTCCCACCAAGATTGGTAGCTCTGGGACCTTTAGAACCAAAGATATTGAGCAAACACTATGGGCCAATCAGCATCAAGGGGGGAGAGGGTCTTCCTTGCTCCATGCTACACCTATCCACCAAATTTCGTGAAAATCTGTGCAGTAGAATCTATGCAGTATGATTACTCAGAAATGTGGGAACATAGGGCTGTGGGAACATAGGGCCTAATTTTGAAATTTTAAAAATAAATAAATGTGGGAACATAGGGCTTAGGGAACCCAGCTGGCACATGACCGACCTTCAACATTGAAATGTAGTTGGATTAATGTCAGTCGTCGTTTCAACCTTGAAACAATATTGAATGCTCAGTGGTTGAAAAATGTTGATAAAATACTTATAAATCAACGTTGAAATTCTGTTGAAGATCTGTACGTTGATGTAGGCCTACGTCAACATGATGTCTTCAACCTGCCTTATAGCCCTTTAATGCACAATATGGGTAAAAAGTGGTCCAACGAAGGTTTTGCTTTATATATCTTTGCAATAAAATAATTGTATTGGTCACAAATGCTTATTTTGCGCTTGCACAAAGAATGAGATTCGAATTAACTTTCATGGACATCCGAGGATGTCCTATTATGGACACCGTAGTTTCTTTGGAAATGTTGGTGCGGTGTATCGTGTGTAATGTTTGTCTCCATGGATATATTGTTTGTCTCGCACTAGCTGGACGTGTACTTATATACAAGCTGAGCAATGTGCCAGTCATTCCCTTGTTGTTCCAACTTTTGCCGCTACTTGTAGATGGTAAAGTTAATATATTGTTTAGCTTGTTGGTTTTGCTTTCACGTTTTAACATAGGCTACATCCTGGGCCGTATTGTGCTGTAGATGAGGTTGTATGTTTAGAAAGCTAAAAGCTGTTACCAGCCGGCAGATTGACTGTGAATGCCTTTTTCTGTAGCATTGCTGTGTCACAAAATGTCACAAAATGTGTGTTTGTGTGTGTGCCTGCCAGTGCCACAAACACTTATTTTTCACATTATTGTTGGATCGATGTTGTTGCTATTTGCACACTTGTCAGTGTTGCATCCCCATTCACTGCTGTTGTAGGCCTACATGTGCATCTTGATTCTAATGTAAAATAAAATTGTAAAAAGTTCACGCCTTTCTTCTCCATGGCTACATGATTGAAAAGTAAGAAGTTGAACCAAAGTTGCAGTTTCAACAGGGATGCAAAGTTGATTCAAAGACCTTAATTTACCCATGTTGAAAAGTAAGCCATTGAAACAAAGTTGGGATTTCAAAGTTGATTCACCTTTCAAATTCAACACATATTCAACAGTGATTGTAATTCACCCATGTTGAAGAGTAAGATGTTGGAACAACGTCGCGATATCAGCGTTAATTCACCTTTCAAAATCAAAACCTAATCCAACGTTGATTCACATAGTCACATGACGTTGAATCACCCGTGAATCAACGTTGAAATGCCAGCTGGGTAGGGATGACCCTAGCTGGACTATGACAATGCAGACAGCAGTACCATCCACAAACATCCACAAGCCACATTTCGTCTCAGACTGAGTGTAGTGTATGTGCGTCTAGTTGACAATAACGTTACAGTACGTTATGGCTTAAGCCATGTTTTTCCCCCATAATGTTACTGGAAAGTCGCTAAATCTAGCGACAAAGTCGCTAAATTGGCATCACTGCTCTCAAAGTGCTTTAGCTAAGGTTAGCTACTACAAGCTAGCTAGTCCTTGTCACCAACACTTGCCTCACAACGTACGTAGCTAAACTATTCACACAGCAAGCAACGTCAGCTGACTGGGACTGTCCCTAAGGTAGAATAACCAATGTTGTGAAAAACATTTAACAACTGGTCAGTTGATATGTTGCACAGCAATCGAGCAGGACAATATAATCAGGCTAGGTTAGGTAGCTAGAAAAGTCAGCTTGCCCAGCTGGTATGGTTATAGGCTCATTCCTATGGGATAGTGAGGTGGGTTTCTGTAAGGGTTTTTGAGACAGAATGCCACCAGTTTCAGTAAACCATATAAGGTTTGATTCGTGCTCTGCTAGTGGGTGATACCAGTGTATATTTAGATAAGCTGCCCAACGTAGAAGTTGAGGAAAGGTCAGAGGGGTCTCAATTGACCAGTCAGCAAAGAGCCGTCAACAACAGCTGTACCATTGCTTAATCCGGACATTAGATATAGTTCAGTTTCCCTAGCAGGTCTAATCTTGAACTGGTTGTGTGCCATCATTGCTTCTCACCATAACTAAAGAATTGTCAGGTGACCAGCCTCTATTAAGCACCCCCACTAAACAGTATAAAAGAAGAACCACTGGAATGGAGGGGTGCGCTTAACCTCGTAGCTCATGTTGGCTTAAGCTATCTTACGCTGGCTTTAGCTTAGCTTAGCAAGCTAGCATGTTAGCATGCTAGCTCCACCTGTTGTCCACGTCTGCTCGTCTGCCACGGTATGATAAACTGTCTATTCCTGTTACGTAACTGTGTTGTACTAAGCTACGTGTCAAATATATATTGAACCATGCCTAAAGCTTGGTTGCTGTATTGTGTTTTGATATATGCTTATTCTATGTTAAATAAACACCAGAAAGATTTCTCTTCTCAACATTCATTGATCAGTAAGGTTTTAATCAAGGTTCCTCACATCAATAGCTTAGTAGTTTGTTCACCAACAAGTGAACACGTGACACCTTGCACCTTGTCTATACAATAGACAACTGACTATGCACCACTGTACACTCAAACACTCGAACCAACACCTGACAACACTTGAGCAATTGAACACCTTGTCTATACAATAGACAACTGACTCTGTACTACTGTATACATGTGCATTACATGCCTCTCTTCTTTACAAAGATGGTCACAACCACAACATGTCCTGAGAGCACATGCAAAATAACAACTTATGGCTACTTTTAATGTGCTTGTCTGTATGTTTAATAAAGCATTTAGGAAAAGTTTAAATCAAGACTTGAGTATTACCTGTTCTGTTGAGTACTATGTTTACAATTGTTCATTCATGATATTATTACAATTGACCTTTCAAGTCTGCCTACACTTAGGTTACTTAGCTAAGAACAATTTTAATTACAATTTACTTCTAAAGGCAAATCCTTTACTTTCATATCTTCATATCAATATAATATCAAGATCCTAGTAGATGTCCAAATAACCCACTGTGTCCTGGGTCTACTTATTCACCACCTAAAGGGAAGTGCAAAACAGCAAGTCATGACCTTTATCCAGAAACAAAAGATGAACCCATTGCAGCAAAATAGCTAACATTACAGGAATCATCAGTGTAACTGCTTTAGCCACTGACCGCTACCATTAATGTTATGGAAGCTGCTGCTAGTTGTTGTGAGCCCATGAGCTAACTGGCTATCCCGCTGTCATTGTGCTGTATTAGCATTGGAAGCATTGGAACTGGTGTGTCCAGGTGACAAGACCCATCTTTATTTATCAGACACTACCGTCCTACCAGTCCCGCACAGAAACAAGCCAGCCAACACACATAAGCCAGGCTGGACCTGGGGCCTCATTTATCATTGAGGTACGCCTTCTTTTACACGGTCTTTTCCGCGATTTCAGGCGTATGCCCTCTTCCCCCCCCCACAGCGCGATCTATCAAGCATAAAGGGCGGATATTTAGTCGCCTTTCTACGCGCTTTTGTAGGACACCTCTCAACTTGTCGTACCGATTTAGAAGGGTTTTTACACCCTTTTTGAACACAGGGGGAACTGGCGACGCAGGTGGTGCGTCGGTGAATTACAATGTTTGATGGAGAGAATAAGAGCGAGAGTTTATGAACGCACAATCATGTAGGCTAATAGCCCAATTCAGCACAAACATATATCTCAATGCAAGATTGTGTCCTCTAACCGGCTCATTAATGGTCCGATATGGATTTGTTCCCCAAACTTAACCTATGCGCACACCTAATGCAGGCACTCCATCAAACGGCAATAATTGACCAATTAGATTGTCATTAATATGTGATCATGTGGACCTGTTTGCTGTTTGGTAAGCATATAAATGACAGTCCTCCTGTGCGTAATGCGAGCCTAAATGAATCCGGCGCTACTCGGCCTACTGGCCGAGATAGAACTCCAAAGAGGTGACGGTGATGGCGATTGCACCCACATAAGGGCACCATCAGTGAATGAATACGTCTATGTGAATCGCAAAAATGTGCACACTATAAATACCCAAATCATATGTGACGCCGACATGCTCATCACAAGTGTAGTGGCACGGTGGCCTGGCTCCACGCATGACTCATTCATCCTGGCGCACAGCAGGGTAGGGGCTAGACTGGAGGCAGGCGCTGCGCGTGACGGCTGGCTTGTTGGTGTGTGCATAGCCAAGATACATATTCTTTGTCTTTTTTACTTTAATCTTTATTAGCATTTTCCATCCATACAACGACAATACAATAAAACATAAAAACTTACAATAACAGCTTATGGGTACTTCCATCCATGCAGCTTTTTTCTCTCTCTTCAAATATTACAATTTTAATATTAGTGGTATCATCACACTTCCTTCTATAATCCATCCATTTTTCCCATCTCCCTTCAAACTTTCCTTCCTGCATCCTCAATGCATGCGTGAACTTCTCCCTAACATAAATCTCCTCCACAACACCCAGCCACTGCTCCTTGGTTGGGGGTTCCACCTTATACCAAGCACTCATTATTGTCTTTTTACTAGCAACCAATAGTACTTTCACTAGGTATCTGTCCCCTCCTTGTACATCATCCTGTGTTATGTTTGCCAAGATATATATTCAAAGCTGATAAGAATGAGAACCAGTCAAGACCCCACCACAAAATGAGGACCCAAGCCCTCAGCCCCCTCCCCGTCATGAGGGTTACCAGCGGGGCCAAAGGGCCCGCACTGAGGTCATGCGCCAGCTATGAAGACACAAACAAGTAAGGTTCACATTGTTACCATTTTATTGTCTGTTGGTGGGTGACTGTGTGAGGTGTGTGAGTGCGTTTGTGAGTGAATGTGTGAGGTCCGTGAGTGTGGTAGTGAGTGATAGTGTGAGGTCCGTGACAGCATGTGTGAGGGAATGAAGTGCAGTGAGGATGTCCTGTTGGCTATGGTGGTGTAGTGTGGTGACCTCCACCAACTGCTGCACAACTGCCCCACAACTGCCCCAATCCCTTCTGCCATGTCCCTCTGGGCCTCTAGGGTCATGAGCCTCCAGCACAGTGTCTGAGAGGAAGCCCAGCCCTCAGGGACCCTTGAGGCAGGGACGCTGGCAGCCGGAGGTGGAGGCGTGGGCGGTGGAGACGGAGGCGCTGGAGATGGCACTGGAGGTGGAGGCCGGCGCGCTGGAGGTGGAGGCTGCAACCGGCGGGGGCACGACCGTCAGGTCAAGGACCACTGCAGACTCCCCCTCCTCTGAGTCCCACCCCACGTCAGAGTCTGGAGAAACAATTTCAGTCATTTTCTTTGAGTTTGTCTGTACACTATATTATGCATTAAACATTTCATTGTGCAGCCATATTCATTTGATATGTTTTTCTGTTGGCAGTCAAATAAATGCTGTGATTTACCGGGTGATTTAGATGAGAGTCTTAATTTCCCAGAGGGGAAAATGTTTAATGTGGTCTAACATTATGAAGTGGTCATCTGTGTTATCGTTCCCTGTTTTTGGTCCTAAATCAATCATAGCCTACCACAGAATGTTTGCTTTCCTCACAGCCACATAATACAGAATGTCCGTGTAGCCTACGCCAAATACAGGATGCACGAAACGTACAGTAGGCTACCTAAACTGTAGGAGCAATCAGACAAATGTAGGCTAGTACAAATAGCTTACCTTCCGAAGATGATTTGTTTCCTCGAGTGGACCTCACCAACAAGCACATGCACCTCCGTCTCCGAAAGGTTTATCTTCTTTCCGCGTTTTTCCATAAACGTAATTGTCTTGCCTTTGCTCCACGCTATATTATGTTGGTTCCTTCCGGGTATCCACGTTGTGCGCTGTCATAGTTTTGACCATATATGGTTGAATTTGGGCATGGAGAGGGCGGAACACGAGGAGCGTGCACGTCCGCTGTCTTCTACGACACCGTCGGATTTTTCATTGAGGAATCGGCGCAGCAGCGTGTACGCCATGTTTGATAGATCCGAAAAGTGTGTAAATATTCTCGTCGTACGCGGCAGTCCGCCCTTTTCTCGTTTTCGTCGTACGCCCTCTTTTACCCCTGAATTTACACGCTCTTTGATAAATGAGGCCCCTGGCCTGGTTTACTAATGTTTTCATTTTGGCTGACTACAACAAAATGACTGGGTTGTTTCACTTGATACTTTGTGTGTTAGTAGGCCCATCAGACTCAAATGTACAAGAACAATGAACAAGTTCGTTTTGCAAACGTGGACCCATGGGGGGCATATTCACTGCATGAGGGAGCACAATTATTATTAACTATTTTTGATAATACTATATGCTATTATATTTGTGCAGCACTAATGCAAACGAATTATACTGAGCTCTCTTGTTCTTCCTCTGACTGATAGTATGTTGAACTTGTTTTTGTGCAACATATTATATGCTGATGCCTGGAGAAAACGTTTCTATGTAGGTGTTGAAAAGGAGTTTTCACACGTTGCGGTAGATGTCTTCAAAGTTTGGGCACGGGTAGGCCTATAAGCTGTGATGACTGTCAGCATAGTGCACAGCTCAGCTCAACTCCCAACTGAAATCACACATGAGATATCTACGGTGGCCGACAAGGGCAAACGCGCTACAAATACCGAAAACATTTCCATTAGGAGAAACGCGCTGCAAACACAGAAACGACACTGAATCCCAATCTGAGTGCGCAAACCACCCTTGCAGCCCCTCGCACTTGGGGCCTGAGGCCTGAGCACTTAATTGACGTCAGCTGGAAGGGCCAGAGGGTGCAGGGCCGTGAATTAAATGGGACAGCACTTCCATGCTTCCAGCGGCGTGCCAATGATTCCCAAGCCAGTTTAGCTCAATGCCCCTCCCACTACGTTTTCATTGGCTGCCGCGTCCCTCCGACGCAGAGGCTGCTCTGACGCTCCCATCAGCTCTCCGCTCGGCTCTGCAAATTGACCGATTGACGTCTGTTTTAATAATAATTGTAACGGAGGTTGTCTCCGTTACCTACGATTTGATGCGTTTGCACTTTTAGCTAATTTGCACAGTAATAATTGCAGCGATTTCAGAATTAGATGTATTTATCGACAACTGTAATATGGAGTATGGGATGGCAACAATAATGATGATTGCAACGGTTGCAGGCTGTGTTGGGCTCTCGGCGGGGTCGGCCAGCTCCGCCTGCAGAGGGGAACGACATTAGTAAGCGAGGGAGCGCTCCCGTCTTAAACGGACGGTAGTTTATGGCGCTGCATGTAGGAACACTAGGAAAACATTGTGATGATCCATATGAAAAGTGAACAGGGGGATTTAATAGTTTGGGCGCTACAAATGTATGTATGAGAGTTCTCCCCCTGTAATGGAGGGCGTCCAGCTGATTGCCTGCCGGGACCTATAAAAGGAGCCCGGTTTTTCATTTTGAGAGAGTTGGTCAATGGTGAAGGGCTGTTGCCCGTTGTTGTCGTCGGTTTCCACCATAATTAAATGCCACCTTGGGCTGCATGGATTTTGGTCTCTTGCCTCTTCACTGAATCCTCCAACCGCCATATTGGCCATCCAACAAGTGGTGTCAGAAGTGGGATGCCTACGGAAGTGAGGAGGCGCTGATGATGACCAGAGGTGGCAGAGGCAGAGGAGGACATCACAATGGTGAGGAAGCGGACAGTGCAGGGGCAGCGGGCCAGTCATCAGGACAGGAGGGTCCAGATGCTAAGTTGGAGAAGCTGACTGGGCTGGTTGAATCTCTCATACGTACTCAGACTGTCAGAGATGAGCAGGCGGAGAAGGAGGCCGCTCGTCAGGAGCAAAGATGGCAGGCCGTTCAACATCAGGTCCGACAAATTCAATCACAAGTGACCCAGTGCATGGGAGAGGACCAGGGAGAGGACCTGGTGCAACGGGAGCAGGAAGAGGAGCAGCATCGGAGGAGGGAACAGGATGAGGATGACGCCAGCCAGAGTACCAGAAGACCATCTAGATCCCGGTGGGAACCACTAGCCCGCAGAGAGCCTAAGTTGCTGTCCCTGTCTCCTGAGGACGACATAGAACACTTCCTAACCACCTTTGAAAGGATGGCCAAGGTTTTCCGCTGGGATGAAGAGGAGTGGACAGTATGTCTGGTTCCACTACTAATAGGCAAGGCAAGAAGTGCCTATGTAGCGATGGACCTGGCTGATGCAGAAGAGTATGACAGGGTAAAAGAAGCCATTCTAGACAAGTATGAGATTACAGTGGACACCTACCGCAGAAGGTTTCGTTCTCTGGACATACCTCAAGGTGAGACCCCACGGGAGCTATATGTTCACCTAAAAGACTTGTTTACAAAGTGGGTCAGACCAGAGAAGTCCTCAGTTAAAGAAATCTCGGAGATGATGATTCTGGAACAGTTCTTGAGGATGGTCGACCCAGAGCTAGAAGTCTGGATCCGGGAACATGACCCCAAGAGTGCAGAAGAGGCAGCTCGCCTGGCTGAAGTCTTCATGTCGGCCAGGAAGGGGAGTAGGAGCACCACTTTCAGCAGGGACAGACAGTCCACAGCAAAGAGTAAGCCCATTGGGGGAGAAGGGGGTTATGGTCTAGCCCAGGGTAAAGGTTTCTCTGAGAGTAGGCAGTTCATGCCCAGTAGGCCCCAATATGACAGTAAGCCTTCCACCAGGCCCAACAATCAAGATGTGAGGTGTTACTACTGTGATGAGTTAGGACACACAAAGCCCTTTTGTCCAGCCAGACAGAGCAAACCAGCCTACTTATGTTCTGTCCCGAGGCCCAATAGGACAGGACCTATAGTGCAGGAGGTAGGCCAGGTTGTATGTGCACTAGTGTATGGTCAGCGTGAGGACGCCCTGGTGGACACAGGCAGTTCTCAGTCCATGATTTTGTCCAGTTTAGTCCCTAGGGAGCAATGGAGTGGGGACATGGTTAGAGTATCCTGTATTCATGGCGATGAAAAAGTCTACCCCACTGCTGAAGTATATTTAACCGTCGGAGGCCAGACCTTTCTCCTCCCAGTGGTTTTAGCTCCCAGTCTACCATACTCAGTGATTCTAGGCCAGGATGTTCCTACTTTATTAGACCTCTTACCACAGCCCCCTTACCCAGCAAAATCATGTAACATGGTAATCACCAGGGCTCAGAGTGCAGTGAAGGCTTTTAGGGAGCTACCCTTTGATGGGGTTGAGTTGGAGTCAGGCCCGGGGAAGCAGGCTAGGCCCAGGGCCCAGAGACGTAGGGACAAGTTTTTGGGTACTGTCAGAGCCGCAGGCAGGTGAGGAGCTTCCCAAACCCACCCATCCCGTAGACCTGGACATCCCTGCAGATGTAGGTGAGCAGCAGAGAAGGGATCCTACTTTACAGTCGTGGTTCGACAAGGTGTCAGAGGTTGATGGGGTTAGTCAGGGCGGTGCAAGTAACCTAGAGAAGGCAGCATATATCCTGAAAGGGGGTATCCTATATCAGCGCAAGGGCAGGGAGGAGGCTTTAGCATTGCCAGAGCCCCTCAGATACACAGTCATGGAACTTGGGCACGCAGTGCCTTGGGTCACTTAGCATTGGAGAAGACCCTTGCTAGGATTAAGAGTCGGTTTGCATTGCCAGGCATGTACACACTAGTGGCACAGTTTTGCAGTACATGTGAGAAGTGTCAGCTCTCCTCGGAGAGAGGGGTGTCTCAGGCGCACTTACAGCCTTTGCCGATTATAGGAACACCGTTTGAGAGGATAGGCATGGATGTAGTAGGGCCCTTACCTAGAAGTTCCTCAGGAAACCGGTACATCCTCGTAATCTGTGACTATGCTACACACTACCCAGAAGCATTCCCCCTGAGGACAGTCAAGGCCAGGCAGGTTGCCAACTGCCTTTTACAACTGTTCTCCCGAGTAGGAGTAGCCAGAGAGGTCTTGACAGACTGCGGAACAAACTTCTTGTCCAAGTCTCTGCAGCATGTTTATCAGTTGTTAGGAGTGAAGGGAATTAAGACCACCCCGTACCACCCCCAGACAGATGGGTTGGTGGAACGATTCAACCTCACCATGAAGAACATGCTGCGCAAGTTTGTCTCCCAGACGGGCTCGGATTGGGATCGATGGCTGCCCTACCTCCTTTTCGCCTACCGGGAGGTCCAACAAGCCTCCACGGGGTTTTCACCCTTTGAACTCCTCTATGGCCGCCAGGTGAGAGGACCACTGGACCTGCTCAAGGAGTATTGGGAGGGCCCAAAAGCATCGGGAGACAATGTGGTTTCGTATGTGGTGAAGATGAGGGAGAAATTGGAGGAGATGACTATGCTGGCGCAGGAAAACATGAGAATGGCTCAGAGGAACCAGAGGGTGTGGTATGACCGTAAAGCCCGGGAAAGGGTCTTCCAGTCAGGGCAGCAAGTGTTGCTGTTACTGCCTACTAGTGACAGTAAATTGCTTACCAAATGGCATGGCCCGTATGAAGTCACAAGAAGGACTGGTAAGGTGACTTATGAACTGTACATGCCTGACAGAGGGAAGAAACACCAGTCATTTCAACCTTTTAAAAGAGTTCCTGTCCCCTCCAGAGCAAGTGCTGCAACAGCTGTTCGTGCGAGCAGTGGATGAGGAGGAAGAGTCCCCAGAGCAGTTCTTCCCCACTCAAGCGACGGGGCCCTGTCTGGTCGACCTGACCAAACTGTCACCTTGGCAACAGGCTGACCTGAAGCCTCTCCTGGGCCCTGAGCTGTTCCAAGAGAAACCTGGCTTCACCACTCTAACCCAGCATAACATCTACCTGAAGGAGAAAACTCCGGTTCGCCAGAAGAGCTACAGAATTCCAGAGAGGCTGCTACCAATGCTGAAACAGGAACTGCAGGTGATGTTGGAGATGGGTGTTGTTGAGCCTACGAGTAGCGAATGGTGCAGTCCGGTTGTGTTAGTGCCAAATAAGGATGGGTCTCTGAGGTTCTGCATTGACTTCAGACACATCAACGCAGTATCAAAATGGGACCCATACCCGATACCACGGATTGATGACCTCTTGGAAAGAGTGGGTAGGTCGAAGTTCATATCTACACTAGATTTGAGCAAAGGATATTGGCAAGTGCCATTGGCTCAGGAGGCCAAGGAGCTGACAGCCTTTAAAGGGCAATGCTCGTTTTTGACAACCTGGACCTTATTTACGACATATTATAAGAAGTTTGACTCACCGAGATCACTTTGGTGTAGTTCGGAGGCCTGTAGAAGAAATTTAAAATCCAGCGCGAGCCAGTATATCCATGTAATGACGGTGATCGGGGCACCGAGAAGGCAGTTTCTCAAAATCTATTTTCGGCCGCTAAACGGTTGTTTTCATCAATCAGATTGGATGAATCGACAGTTGAGATTCCTCAACGCGAGGCATTGTTTCGGTTTTCAAATACGGGGTCTTTAGCCTCTGTAATATGATCTTTACACGCCTTTCCCCACTTGCTCCAACACGCATGCGCACAGGCCAGCGCGCAGACTGGCTATTCTCCGGCTCACATTCTCTGCGCTACGATCGTTGTTGGTGCCGAGAATATTGTCGTCGTCATTCGTCAGCAACAATCCGATCGTAGCGCAGAGAATGTGCGCGATTTGGGATTCAGCTAAACTCAAAACACATACATCCATGGGTCCGTTCGGATTACCCCCCCCCCCAGAACACTTCCGTTGTGTTGAGGACTGAATTTGCAGCGTTTTTTTTGTTGTATGTGTTGTCGGGGCTGTATGTGTTTTTGACTTCGTATCGTTTCTGTATTTGCAGCGCGTTTGCTGTTAATGTATTTGTTTTGACTTTCTGCAGCACGTTTCCGTTGTTGTATTTGTTTCGATTTTTGTATGTGTTTTTGACCTTGAGTCATTTCTGTATTTGCAGTGCGTTTCTCCCTAATGGAAATGTTATCGGTCTTTGCAGCGCGTTTGCCCTTGTCGGCCACCGTAGATATCGACAGTAACTTCCTTTTTCAGTACAGTGGTCGTCAAACAAAAAACACACCGTTGTTTCTTAATGTCTTCATTTATAATAAATCTAAAGTTAGTCATTTTAATTTAACAGAAAAATACTATGATTGATTAAAAATATTATTAATTTATTAACCAATGGGCACCACTGGAGGGGCACTAGCCCTTTTGGGGTGGGCCAGGCCCTCTAAGGCCCGCCCATAGTAACGGCCATGCTACCAAATAATATACATTGTTGTGGGGAGGTGGTGTGGAGAAGCCTGATATCAGTAATAATATAAATTGTTGTGGGGAGGTAGTGTGGAGAAGCCTGATATCAGTAATAATATAAATTGTTGTGGGGAGGTAGTGTGGAGAAGCCTGATATCAGACAGAATGTCAGCTTGTTACACTCAGTTGAAATCTTCAAGAATCAGTCAACTTTGGAGTGGGTATATTTGAAAGTCTGGACCCAGGCTAGGGGTGAGGGGTCCTTGAGGATTTTTCAAAATATTCCAGGGGTCCAGAGCACAAAAAGGTTGAGAACCACTGAGCTAGGCTACTCTGTATCAAATCAATAAAAAAAGTTTAAAACCCTAGCTTGTAAAGCGTCAATGTAGCTTGTACTATTGAGTTAGTAACTATCCCTTGACCTACTGGATGTTCCAATAGGTTTGAATGTGATTGGTCCATGTGACAGTGTGAAGTTCGCCTTCCTGCAAGACAGTTAGCTGTCTTTACAAAATAAATACTCTGCATTATAGCACGTCGTCGTTTGGAGTAATCTTGTAGGTATTGTGCAAAATAAGACATAGCAGTGTTGAAGAATTGTTAAAGCTTTGATACTAAACCACTTTAGATCCATGTGCATCAAAGAGGCGGCTGCTGATCTCTCTTGTCCACGACATGACTACCACCTCATGGTGACTCACTGCAATAACATTTGAGTGGGTTATCCCTGTGGTTAAAAAAAATCACAAAAAACATCCTTGTCACATCATGCACAGTGGTCCAGTCAATACTATATAATACACATTTACATTAGATACAAATTATACAAGAAATCCAAATGAATTATATAATATTCATGCACTTAACATTTTTAAGGCCAAGTCAGTGATGAAGGCGCATTCAGTCTTTTGAGACATCGTGCAAATGAGAGACCATGCCATGCACCAGCCTGTTTGGAGACCTCCACCATCATC
This sequence comes from Borostomias antarcticus, assembly GCF_949987555.1. Taxonomy (NCBI): domain Eukaryota; kingdom Metazoa; phylum Chordata; class Actinopteri; order Stomiiformes; family Stomiidae; genus Borostomias; species Borostomias antarcticus. Next base: position 36,113,931 of record NC_140234.1, on the reverse strand, counting down.
CCCGTCCTCAAGAAAACAAGGATCACTGGCCTCAATGACTACAGACCCGTCGCCCTGACCTCTGTAGTAGGCTAATGAAGGTCGCCTATGAACCAACAGGTCTGTGGACGATGCAGTAAACATGGCTCTACATTCTACAGCACCTGGACTCCGCAGGCACCTATGCCAGGATCCTGTTTGTGGCTCTGCTTTGAACACCATTTTCCTACCCACTCTGGAGGGCATGCTCTCCCAGCTGCGCGTGCCTGCAAGTGGATCACTGACTTCTTGTCTGACAGGAAGCAGCACGTGAAGCTGGGAAAACAAGTCTCTGACTGCAGGCGGCGTCCTTTCCCCTCTACTCTTCTCCCTGTACACGAACAGCTGCTCCTCCAGCCACCAGTCTGTCAAGCTCCTGAAGTTTGCAGACGACACCACCCTCACCACATCATGTCTGAGGGTGACGAGTCCACCTACAGGTGGGAGATTGATAGCTTTGAGTTGGCAGGAATTATGAAGTCCATCACTCTTGTTTTTCTCAAAAACTGTAAAGCCTGTCAAACCCTACTACCACATTTTTTGGTCAATTGACACCCCAATTTCTAGGCTACACTACATCTTCAGACTGTCCTCCACAAACTATCTGCACAGAATTTAGAAATATCAAAAATTTAGCCCACAGCGCGTCAACATGTTTTACTGTAAACAGTACTGTATGCAGCTACTGCAAATACTCGCTGTTCCTGAAAAAAATACAACATTTTCATGACATGGTAGATGTAGTGTGAAAAATCTCGTTTTATCTTGCGCGTTTTATCGCGTTTTATCTCAAAAACTGAATTTTGGACAGTATTTTGAAGTATGTCCTCATTTTGTCCCCTCAAACTACTGCTATCCATAAAGGAAAAAATACACAACCCACAATCTTATAGCATCAGAGACGTTATTGTTGGCAACTCAGCCCCAATAGCGGACCCTAGGACTACAACTGGCGAAAATCACTCTGAGAGAACACCTGTGCCACTGATTGTTTGATTGGCTTCCCACCCGTCTTGTTAGACTGTCTTTATATAGCCTACATGTAGCTCTTGTTCGTTTATTATTTTCTGTAGCTGTGCGTTGTCCCTAGTGTTGTCCTGTGCCAACTTGTAAGTCTGTAAGCTTCTAAGCTTTGTATTTTGTTCTCTACTTGTTGAGTGTATACAGTACCTTGGTTTTATTGTTTAGTCTTTGGTTGTTGCCCCGACATTTACATGCAACCCTTTTGATTGTGATGTTTCAGTCTGTGTGAAACCATCTATGGCTTCTCACATGGCAGGTAGCTCAACAAGAGTTAAAGCCCAGGGGGATGCAGAATAAAAATGCTAATGTGTACTCCATTGTGCTGTGATATGATTTTTTTATGATATTTTTTAATTTGTAGCTGTTACTGTTTATTTATTTTGTTTGTTGTAGCTGTTACTGTTCTTGTTTGCATCTCTTCATCTGACCAGTCTTTTGTCTGCTTACATCTCAATCAGTCCCATCTGTGTTCAATCCAATCAAATCAATCAGTGAATCCATGCTCAGTCCAGAGTCCCACAACTCATTCCCATCACAGTATGTAGGCCTACTAATATGTTCATGCAGTCCAAGGGTTAGAACTATGGAAATATGACTGACGAGGTTTAATTTATGATTATACTGCGGTTATCAGAAGTATGAAGGAATATGTATTCAAATCAACTCAACTCGTATGGGGCACCACCTTGTTCTGTACAGGGAAACAGAACCTTTATCAATAGTCTAATTTATCAATCTGTCTGAAGGTCTTGACTCAATCAAGTGGCCTAAAGATCATGTGATGATGCTAGGATGTGATCAAAGCTTAGTATTTATTGAAGTTATACTAATCAACTATCAAAATAACATGAAAACACAATTCAATAATAGATGGAAAAACAAATGTGTCAATATGAAAAAACAGCAGAAATTAAATGAATGATGTCATAGATTATCACAGCCTATCCTAAATCCTCTAAGCTTAAACAACACTTGGCATCACACCACATCAAAAGAGAATGCTGGATGGCAACCTTACGGGTAGTGTGTTGGAAAGCAATGTGTCCAGAGGCGTTGTTTGGCTCAAAGAAGTGAAGAGGCACATGACTGATGGTCCCACGGTTTGATGCAGGGTGTGGCGCGCCTCCGCTCCCATTGAAACAGTGATGGTAGACTTTTGGCCAACGTTGATATTCACAGAGGATCAGAGTTCAATTTCAGCGCTGCTCGTTGTACAGTAACTGAAATGGTTCAGAGTTTAAAAGTTGCAAATGTCTCGGTCAAAACCTCTGCTCTCGCCAGAGGTGGATTGTTTGAAGAGTTTGTGGAAATTCCTAAGACCCTGGCATCGACTACACTGAGATCTTAGCTAGCAGGTAGTGGTTCAGCAATTCCACGGATACAGATTGATTTTCATCAATCAGGCACAAGCTTGGATCCTGGGGTTACGTGTTACTTGGAGAACACATAACCTGAGAAACTTGAGATCAGAACTTTAGAGAGAGAGAATCTGTCCTGTCCCCACTTAAAAAGGGCAGGAGACTGAGGTGTGTCCTGTTTGCATAGACAGCACCAATTGGTCACCCACACAGAGAGAGGGGTCTGTGGGCTGCTTTGACCCCCACTCACTTGGGATCATAAAAGGGGAGCCAAGATTCTCTTAATAGTCTGGAATCATCAAATATCCCTGTTACGTTATCAACATGATATTACATTTCCCCAGCATGCATAATCAACTGATTTGTGATTTTAGCTTCAGATTGATACCACACATCACTAGGTTGATTTAGTAGCATAAAACCAGTTACCAGTTATTTACAAAACACAGTGACACTTGGTTACCAATACAATGCATCAATGCCCATACTTAAATCCCATTTCAAAGGACCAGTCCTTGACTTGTCAGGTTTACTGTGAGTTTGACAGGAAACAGTCTAAACAAACCATGTTTCTCTCTGCTTGTGACCTCCCATTGATTAGTCACTGGGTAGAGGAGAGCAGGGTGTCCCAGGCCTGCAGATCTTTATCAGGTGTGGAGGGTGATCACCAACATTCCTGTGTCAGTGAGATGGCCTCACAGTATGGTCTGTATAATATTTGTCATGTCCATAATCCGCTACATAAACATGCTGATGTCTACTCAGGCATTGTACTGTATGGATTTCAGACACATGATTTTAAAGATTTTTTTATTTTAAAATAATTCCCCTTCTCCTCAAAATGCCCAGCCTCGGTCCAGTGCTGTACTTGATATTGATATTTGATATTGATAAATTATTTGTTAAAATGTATCAAAACAGAGATGTTTTTGAAAATGAACTCATTTGTATTTTGCACTGTTGCTTTACTTTTTAAAAAACATTTACACTGTCCTGTCTTTGCACTGTCCCATCTTACCCTTGCACTCTGTCTAAATATTGTCTCCATCAGTGTTATGCACCATTGACCAAAGCAAATTCCTTGTAGGCTATGTAAAAACGAAATACTATATTATGCAAAATAAGACATAGCTGTATTGAAGAATTTGTCAAAGCTTTGATACCAAACCACTTATAGCTGCATCAAAGAAGCAGCTGCTGATCTCTCTTGTCCATGACATGACTCCAGGTCTATGACTCCAGGTCTATGACTCAAGCTCAACCTGGACAAGACTGAGCTGCTGTTCCTCACAGGGAAGGGCTGCCCGCACCGGGATCTGGCCATCACCATTAAAAGCACAGTGGTAACACCGACTTGGACTGCGAGGAATCTGGGTGTGACCCTGGATGACCAACTGTCGTTTTCCGCACGTCACATCTGTCACACGCTCTTGCAGATTCCTGTTCTACAACATCAGGAGGATTCACCCTTTCCTCACTGATGAAACGGCGCAGGTGCTCATCCAGGCCCTGGTCATCTCCCACCTGGACTACTGCAACTCCCTTCTTGCTGGGGCCCCGGCATCAGCCATTAAAACCCTGGAACTTGTCCAGAAGATGAGAAATTCCATGAAAAAGTCCATGAGAAAAGGATGTAGAAAAAATACACTTCCCTGGCAGAAATGAACAGGCCACCATTGTCAAAGCTAAGAAGTCACTGGCACAGAGTGAAGACACCCTGCCTTAAGATCACACCGACCTTCATTGTGATTGGCTCCCAAGCCTAGACCAATAACTTATTGGTCATGGATCATAGAGGCTCCCAGCTTGATGTGTGTTGCTTGGGACCTAAGGTTGCCAGACTGGGGATGGATGTGCTCCTACAAGGTCGGCGGTTGGGCCAAGCAAGGGCGTAGGTTTGCGTATGGACGGTTGGGACATGTCCCTACCAACATTTTGGGAGGCCCAAATTGTCCCTACCAACTTTTAAGCAACCTTGTTCGCATTATCTTTGGAGTGCAGTTATATTAGATGGCCTTCCCATAGTTTGGAAGGACAGAATTGGCCGTACCATTTTGAGTGAGTTAGTTTGCATTATGTTCGGAGTTACATTAGACCGTTAGCCTACCCCTTTCCTCCACCGTGAATGTGCCATCCCAGTATGTTTTTTATATTTTTTAAACTCACGTTTGATTGGCTCATTTGGCTGAGATAGATTGTTGCATTTTTGCTGGATCTGAAGACCAACAGCCTTACAGACAGACGCTGACAGCTATGATTCTGACAGCCGTTTAGGTACATCCACTACAATGTCGCCTCCCCCTCTGAAGAGGATGAGGGATATCAGGAGCTTTTTCTCCGCAACTGTAAGTAACGTTAGCGTTAGCTAGGTTACCTAGTTACTGGTAAACTAAGTAGCTAACGTTGTTGGCATTAGCAACATGAAAACCAGCTAGGTTGGTGCTAGCTAATGTTACCTAAACTAACATCACTTGTCTTTCCATTGTGGCAAATTATCAACTGGTGATATTAAGCTGGCTAGCTAGCGAACTGTTAAGATGGCTTCTATCATCCTGTAACATTAGGATAGCAGCAGCCATTACATTATTATACATTAGCTGCCCACCAGAGATTCCATTAACTTATGCTAAAAAACGTCAGTGATATTTAAGTCGTAAGTTTTGATTTAAAAATAAATACATTGTTTTAGCCTGACTGGGGTTCTTGTTACAATTATAGGGGAAACTGAATACTCATAAGGTAACGTTATCTAGAGGTTATCCAGCCCGTGAGAGCCGTTAACGTTACTTTTATGAGGACTCAGACTCCTGTTTTCTTACAGTTATTAGCTAACGTATACTTACTAACTGGAATCTCATAATTTTGCTCTCACTATATTGGCCGGAGGGTGTTTTAAATAAAGTAGTGTATGTTGAAGTAGGCTACATGGGATTTATTTTTTCCAACTATGGTATCGAATTGGGTATCCAGGAGGATTGTGGGATTTCTCAATTAGTATTGCCTACTAAATGTCTGGTATTTTGTGACTCCCCTAATGGACAGATATATCAATTTGTGAGTTAAATTTCAGTGTAAAAATCCAATGAAAATCTCAATTTATATTTATATATATATAATATATAAAAATGATATTATGAAACACAGCAGCAGTCGAGAGAGAGAGAGAGTGGAGGGACGCAGCAGCAACCGAGAGAAAGCGAGTGGAGGGATGCAGCAGCAACCGAGAGAGAGAAAGAGCAGCAGCAGCAGGCAGGATGTGATACACTAAGAACATTGTATTAGTATTATTCAATTTCATAAGTATATGCATATTTAAGAGGTTTAACCTCTCGTCCCCATCAAAAATTGTGAATGCAGCTACACTGTTATATGGTCCCTACCAATGTTGAAACCAAACCTACACCCTTGGGGCCAAGTCCAACTGGACGGTGTCTGGGGGCAGAGCCAACTTCCCCGGAGAGTCAACATGCATTTAAGGTCTTCATATCATTATATTATATCACAACTAGAAAGTTGTGAGCGAGCACAGACCTTGGCGCATGAATGCATTTTGTTGGTGTAGCTGGGTTGAAATGGTTAGTCATGCCTCTGTAGGCTATGTAATAGCATACCACAGGATCTCGACTAAGAAAATGTAATTTTTCCTAATACAGTCAGTGTTTATCTGATATGTTTCTCATGAATCAGATATTATTTGTTCTACATGCATAAAAACATAAGATCATATTGGTTACAGTAATGACATGGCTGCCCCCTCCTGGTCACTCAATGCAATAACGTTTGAGCGGGTTACATCCATGGATGCCTATTAAATATCCTTGTGGCGAAAAAACACAAAAAACATCCACCTTGTCACATCATCATGCGCAGTGGTCCAAACAATACCAAGTAACAGGTTTAAACACACATTTACAGTTCTAAATACTAAATATACAAGAATGTTAAAGTTGTATATATTCATGCACTTTATAGCCTACATTTTCTTAGGCCAAGTCAGTGTTTGTCGATCAGTGGCCCGCATTCACCTACAGTGAGGCCAATTTTTGTCCGAACTGCTCAAATCAGTTGAGTGTTCTGCAAAAACCAAGTGATGAAGGCGCATTCAGTCTTTTCGTAGCCTACACCTCACCAACTGCATCAAACAGCCACCACCTTCAAGGCTAAATTGAAAGGTTTCCTTCATTGTCACTGACGCCATATCTACAGTATATTGTTTTTCACAGGCTACTCGAGACTGCCTCGGGGATCCCCTCCCCCTAAAAAGAGTTCCTCTCCCTCCTGCGCAGCCCTTATGTGATTGTTCATAGCATGGAGTATTCACACTGGTGAAACCAAAACCCTGATTCTTCCGCTTGAATATGCGCGCGTCAGTTCAGTTTAGATTTGTACGGAGGTGTTTGCGGGTTTAATTCAAACAGGTTGTTCAGGTAAAGTCGGCCCAGCCGGCTGCCGTGTGAATTTTTCACCATCCTGGCAACACACACTAGGGGCGGTACTAATGGCACTTCCTAACTTCTCCTTGATCCTTTCCATCCTCTCTACCTGGGCGACGACAAACCCGCGGGGACAGGCGGGGACAGGAGGACAAGCTGCCGTCTGTTTGGAGGCTTTTTAAAAGTATTATAAACATCCCGATGCTGTATTATCACGAACAGTAACATCAATATGCTTATTAAAGAATTGTAAGTATTGCAAATTATTCGTTTTTTAATATGATGAAATCGATCTAGAGAGTTTTTACCTACCTAAAGTAGCCTAAACGCAACTCGAAAAGAGGACAGCAGCACATTTTGCTGTAGGCTACGTCTTTTTCCCCACTAATGAATCCACAGTTCTGAATTCAGCAGTAGGAAAGAAGACGTAGCCTGGCGAGGTGTGCTGCTGTCATTTCGAGTTGCGTTAGAGAACTAAACCTTTTCTTTTAAGTGTAAATGATGGGAGTTTTCAACTAGTGTCGCTATAACACCTGTCAGTCATACATGGCCTGTTTGAGAGAATAAATGATTGATTGCGTGCGCGAAGGAAGCATTAAGCTACAAGGCATGGTCATCATATTAGCTTACAGGCCAGATATCGTTTTACAGTTGTTCAAACGTCCCTGAAAAGTATGCGTTTATTACTGTCATGTGCTCATCACTTTTCCTCGTCACACAGCGTCAACTGCCAGAGCAAAGTACACACGAATGACACATCGACCTAACACTTATGAGGCGTCCGATTGATTTGGCTTTTTCTAGACGTGTAAAAGTCTCGCATTTGCTGATGTTACTGCAGTCAACGACACGGGACCTTTAGGACCACTTGTTTGCTGGTGGAGGCAGTCCCTCCCTCCCTGCCTGGCTCCAGTTACACTCAGATCTGTTATAATGAAATATTCAGACTTTTGACAGACTGGGGGGGGCGGACACCCATTAATTGCCTTTTGTATAGTGGTACACGGATCACACACACACACACACACACACACACACACACACACACACACACACACACACACACACACACACACACACACACACACACACACACACACACACACACACCTATTTCCCCTCTGACAGTCTCAGTCTCCAGGCAGACTTTCCCCTCTGATAGCCTCAGTCTCCAGGCAGACCCTGTCATGTGTGTATTGCGTTTCTATGTTTGAATGTGCGGTGGTTTAGTCATAAACCTGTCAGTGTTATCTTTCTCTTCTAGTCGAGTCGTCCTGCCCATATCAGTAGAAGAGGTGAGTGTTTGAGCCTGCTCCTTCTGTCATAACCATCTCCTTCACGCCAGCTCTTAACAGTCTCATTCTGAATCACTGGTAGAATGCAGCCCAGCCTGAACAGTACACACAGCAGGCCGAGCCCTTAGAGAGGGGCCGGCAGGGAGCGTAGGGAAACCAGGGGAAGTCCTAGCTAGCTGAACTCACTGTCCTCCGAGAAGCTTGGTCTGCTCTAGTTACCTGCTCCATGCTCTTCCCTTGAAGTTCCTGTTTCAACTGATATACTTGCACCTGTAGGTATGTGTGTGTGTCTAGCCCTGTGCCTGTCTCTCTGTAGGTATGTGTGTGTGTCTAGCCCTGTGCCCGTTTCTCTGTAGGTATGTGTGTGTGTCTAGCTCTGTGCCTGTCTCTGTGAATGTTCCTGATTACTAATCACCAAGAATTCAAATTAGTTTAGCCTTTATTATCATGAAAAATACTCCTCCTCCTCAATTGGTTCTTTTTGAAGGGGCCCTCGTCATAGGCCCACCTGTAGGCTCGGTGCGTTGGTGTGTCATGTTTTCCACTGGAGGCCAGCGAGGGTACACACACACACACACACACACTGGTTTAACATGTGTAGTCACATTCCAAACCTCCCACACACACACACGCACACACATGTTCTTAGGGTAAAGAGACACACCAACTCAAGCGCTCCGCCCTACCTGGGACGTCTCTGGGTGGAGACCTGGGATTGTTCTGCCTGAAAGCAGAAGGTACAGTAACAGTACACCTGTTGTAAACACCACACTCTAGTTCACCCTGGGTGGGAACCAGTCATGCCAGCCATAACATTACATAATTGTGTCTGTCAGGGCTGGATCTGTCTTTCTGTCTTTCTGTCTTTCTCTTTCTGTCTTTCTGTCTTTCTGTCTTTCTGTCTGTCTGTCTGTCTGTCTGTCTGTCTGTCTGTCTGTCTGTCTGTCTGTCTGTCTGTCTGTCTGTCTGTCTGCCCGTCTTATCTGTCTGTCTGTCTGTTTGCCTGTCTGTCTGTCTGTCTGCCCGTCTGTCTGTCTGTCTGTCTGCCCGTCTGTCTGTCTGTCTGTCTGTCTGTCTGCCCGTCCGTCTATCTGCCTGTCTGCCTACCTGCTGACTAGGGTGTTACTCCTGCTGACTCAGGGTCTGTCCATGAAACGGGAGGAAACGTGAGGGAAGTCACATGCTTCCCTCCAGAGGAGTCTGACTAGCTAGTTTACAGGGGGGCCAGGGTCCATATGGACACTAATAGAAATGTGCCTTTCAAATGGAAAAGTCTTGTGTAAGTTCCGTGAATTCATCATCCCGTCTACGTTTTAAGAGTCCGTTATATTGTATGTATATTGTCTGTTATATTGTATGCCGAGCAGCACATCGGCATGAAGCTCGGGAGGCAGAGTGTACGGCTGGGGATCGCAAGGTCCCCGGTTCGATCCCAGCTCCCGCAATTGTGTGTCCTTGAGCAAGACACTGAATCCCAAAATCTCTCACGTGCAGCACGGTACCTAGTACCGTCGCCTTACAGCAAGGTGTCTGGGCCTCTCTGTGCAGTGAGTGAGTTTGTAATTTCCGATCCTGTAATTTCAGTGCTGTGTGTTTCTTTCTTGTCACCTCCACTGTGAGTCTGGTCGAACAAAGGAGCTCTTTGACGACATCCCTGCTGCTATTACTAGAATTAGGCAATGATTTACTGCACACTTCGCAAATGTAATCCGTTTTTGTGTGCGCATGTCGGTTTGCATACTTGGAATGTCTCTCTCCCCGCTCTCTCCATGTTTCTTTCTCCACTCCCCTTTCTCTTCCTCTGTCTTCCTCTCTCTCTCTCCCTTTCTCTCTCTGTCTCTTTCTCTGTCTCATTCTCCTTCTCTCTCTCCCTTCCTCCCTCATTCTCATTCTTTACCCCCCCCTCAGTACCAGGTTGGCCAGCTCTACTCAGTGGCGGAGGCCAGTAAGAATGAGACGGGGGGAGGAGAAGGCGTGGAGGTGCTCGTCAACGAACCCTACGAGAAGGAGGGGGAGAAGGGCCAGTTCACCCACAAGATCTACCACCTGCAGAGGTAGGAGGGGGGCCAGGGGGAGGGCCGGGAGGGCCGAGTTACCGGGGGAGGGCCGAGTCTCCTCTGCGGCCGCCCTACGGTAGGGCGCCGCCTCCTAGCCGGTGTCGGCCACCCGGCTAGCGGTCGCTAAAGGGGAAGCTGCTCGTTTCAGGCTCGTAGGGTCAAGCCCCATGTTGGGCGCAGCCGGGCGTTTCATTATACATGGCGGAACCCGTGTCACGTACATATGACACCACCACCATGAACCACGTTAATATTAGGTGTTATTAAAGTCACGCTAAAGTCACCGTTCATACGTGCCTCTGTTCCCTCCGCAGTAAAGTGCCAAAGTTTGTGCGCATGTTGGTGCCGTCGAATGCTCTCGATATCCACGAGAAAGCCTGGAATGCCTACCCTTACTGTCGAACAAGTACGTTCACACAAACACACACACACCCTACCCTTACTGTTGGAACTAGTACGTTCACACACACACACACACACCCTACCCTTACTGTCGAACAATTACGTTCACACACACACACACACACACACACAATGAATAATTTATCGCTGCATACATAGCCGTCTGACACGGAGAACACTGCGGTGCCTCATGTCTATACTGTACTATAAGCCACTGTTCAGTCATGTACAAGAATAGGACGCTTTTCCTGGGTCTTTCAGTTTGGCAGCAAATATGCCTGTCTCAAATTCCCTGTTGTCTCTGTTCCCTTAAACATCGTCACTTCTCTCCTTCTCTCCCACGTCCACCTCCTGCCTCTCCGGCTCCAGTTCTAACAGTAAGTACAGGATGGTTAGGGTTCTGTTGTTCCTCCCTAGGACACGTTCTTCTGCTGGTCCTGCCAGGGTGCTAACTGCCCCACCCCACCCCAGCCGTGCCCTGTGTGGTCGGGGGGAGTTTGTGCTGTAACACCCCCATGCAGTAGGTGGCATACACACAGGTTAGGGTTAGAGTGAACCCTATACGCACACACACACGCACACACACACACACACACACACACAAACACACTATTCCTTATGATCAACATGGTGAAAGAGGAGAAGGTAACCTTGCTCGTCAAACAGAAAGGAGAGACACTGATGGGGTTGACTTAACACAGCAGCACACATCTCGTATGTGTGTGTGTGTGTGTGTCTTTTTCAACCTTGAGTAGCTGGTGCTTATTACACTGGCTATAGCTGATGTACTGTAACCCTGGGCCTGACCATATACAGTACAGTAATGTTATCTTAAACACTGCAAGTGTATGTATGTATGTACAGTTTGTGTGTGTGAGAGTATATGTGTGTGTGTGTGTGTTGTACATGAGATTGCTCCTACTTATGTTTCTCTTCCCTGCCCCTACAGAGTGAGTACATGAAGGACTTCATGATTAAGATTGAGACCTGGCACAAGCCTGACATGGGAGAGCAGGATAATGTGAGTGACCTGATCATGTATTAAAGGCAATGTGCCTGACTGTGGTACAGCTACTTGTTGGTTAAACACACACACAGACACAGACACACACACACACACACACGTCTCATTGTTGGTATAGGGTTGTTTGTCAGCTGTGTGTTTCCATGCCTTCTCCACACATCACAGTAGTCCTACCTGTAGCTCTTCTGACTCTGGCATTCCTGTTCGTATGTCTCTCCTGTGAAGGTGCATGAACTTGACGAGGACACATGGAAAAAGGTGCAGGTGGTCCACATAGACATCGCTGACAGAAGCCAGGTGGAGGCCAAGGTAAGGGCAGTTTTTGTGTGTGTGTGCGCATGTGTGGTGATTGATACCTGATGAGTGACCCTTGCATCCTGCCTAGAATTTCTCGTTCAATATGGGTTAAGAAGCAAAACAGTTCAACAGAGTTACCAGAGTTTATTCATCCAAGGGTTGTTATAAACAAGCAACCTGCAGCAAGGCTGGTCAGTTGAGAGAGCGCCCAGTACAATCTGTGCCCCACAATTTAAGGCAGATGAGTGCAACTCCCCCTTTCCTGCGCCCCCCCTTTCCTGCTGACTCATCTAGACTTCCAGGTGTATGTCGTAATGTACCCCAGGACATAGACCACTGAAGCCTGTCCTTTTTAGGACAGATAAGGTAAGATAACCAGCTTACCAAGGCACTTGGCCCCCCTTTACAAACACACACACACATCCTCCAAACCTCTCTGTGGCCCCAACCCCTTGTCGTCTCATTGTAACGTCGTACAGAACACATTTTTACCCGTACACCTATCATCTCTCTCTTGTCTTCACAGGACTACAAACCAGATGAAGACCCTGCCACGTTCCTGTCAGCCATGACAGACAGAGGTCCGCTGGGACCTGACTGGAAGGTACTGCATCGGCCACAGTCCTCCTGTGCGCTTCCCTTCGCAAACGTGGCTGTGTTCAGAGCAGTGAAACATTTGTCTGGTGTGTTTTTGAGCTGCTTCAGAAGCCTGAAGCCTACTAACTTCCTCTGTGTGTGTTGGTAGACGGAGCTGTCTAGCAACACCAGCTGCCCCCACATGTGTGCCTACAAGCTGGTCACAGTCAAGTTCAAGTGGTGGGGACTGCAGAACAAGATCGAGGACCTCATTCAGAGGGTACGGCACAGCACCAGACCTTTGATATAATCATCAGAATACAGTGAATTTAAGGTGCTATCTATACAGTAGATAACATTTTTATGTAGATGAATCATAACAACAACAAAAAAAAGGCTTGTGAGCCAATAGTATTGCAATCCTTGACACAGAGATACTGTACCTCATGGTACCAACATCGCAACTATTGGATCATGAGCCTGGTTAGAGGTGGAAACCAAACCTCAGACATCTCAGACAGAGATTAACACAACATTCATTTCATCAACACTTTTTAATGATAAATTCATAATCCACTTTTTTCTGGGGCGGGTGGCGGTTGACAATACTTTTATTCTGCACCTTTCTAAAAGCTGGGATGTAAAAAAAAAAAGAAAAAGATTTGTCTACATACATTTTTTATCTATTTGACCTTTAAGAGTGTTTTTATTCAGTGTTTTTATGCAGGATTGATATCTGCTGACGATGAATGAATTTGCATACTGGTCTCCTGTCCTACCACCTCTGTGTCTCAAAGTCTCTTCCCATGCCGGGGTCAAGATGAAGCCTTTCTGTCGGGTAGGGATGTAACGGTATTCTGTTTATAAGTATACCGGGTTATCAAACGACCCAGGCTCTGAACCCTAAGCCTTTCCCTGTCATACCGTGCCCACGGTGTGTGGTTTAGTGCACATGAACGGCTCCTTACAACTCCGCTCGTCACAGCAAGGGGATAAATGAAACATCTCAAGTTGCTAGCAACGTTGAATTGCAGCAGACTTTGTAATTTAATATACATTACAAAACTGCACTAGATTACAAGATTGTGTATTTTCTGTTTTTAATTAAATTAAAAGGGGGGGGGGGGGGGCAACACTGTAAAATACTGTGTGTCCTGGTATTTTGGTAGATACCGTACCGTTACATCCCTACTGTGGAGAGGCTCAGAGAGAGCAGGTCCACTATGATCCTACTGTCAGACAGCTAACACCACCAGATCTGACACCACGATGACCGTACTGTAACAGTTGACACCACCAGGTCTGACACCACCAGGAAGGAAACTCTACAGAGTTGACATTAATAGCATGTAGCATCATATTTCTGTGACGTCACTGTCTGACTGTGTTGGAAAAATGCCAGGTTCAACACTGCCCTAGTGAGTGTGTGTGCGCGCATGTGTGTGTGTGCGCGCATGTGTGTGTGTGCGTGTGTGCACGTCTAAAGCCAAGAGATGTTCACAGTCCTCCAGTGTTCAGATCAGGGATTTAAAATGCTAGTCCTACACAACTGTTGTACAGTACGGTTGGTTCAGTAGGCTGATGTTGATCTGTCTGTGTTTTTTTCTACTGGTGTTCTTTGTCTGTCTGATCCTCAGCAAGAGAAGCGGTTGTTTACAAACTTCCACAGACAGCTGTTCTGCTGGATTGACAGATGGATCAAATTGACCATGGATGACATCAGACGCATGGAGGAGGAGACGCGGAAGGAGCTTGACGAGGTAGCTATAGCAACAGCACAACCTCAGTAGCAGTTCTGTGTTCTCCAATATAGAAGATTATTCAACTTGCAGAGACACCCTGTTAACTACCCATAGTTCCATTATGGCTAATTATAAGGTAAATAATTTCTTGATGTGTGTGTGTGTTTCAGATGAGAGTAAAAGACCCGATCAAAGGCATGGCAGTAGTGGAAGAGTGAATCTGCTGGGACCCTGACCCCATCATTGACCCCTAGTCCAGAGGAACTAGGCCCACATCTCTCTCTCGCTGAATCCCTAATCAACCCATGTGCCTCTCTGAAGTCGTTCCTGTTGATCTAGGAGGCTCTGATTGGTGTAAACAAAATGGTAGAATCTCCTTTCGACCAATCAGAGAACAAGATTACTGAGTCAATCGTGTCACCACGATTTCTTTTTTTTTTAAATGGGATTTATTTTGTGTTGGAGTTTTTGGTTCTGATTAATACTTGTTCTGTTGTAAGCAATTCACGATGTGTTCGCACTACAAAGGTTGTCAGCAATATTGCTTCTTATTTTCTCTGGTTCCCTCCTATCCTCTCACGTCTTTTCCAATGAACCTATGAGTCTCTCTCTCCTCTCCGATTCCACTCAAGGTTGCATAGCACTGGTCCCACTGCGCTAGCTAAATAGCTAATGCTCCCACAGTCTGAAACCCCCTGCTTTATCCTGGGGTCTCAGCATGTGTTAATGTACTGTTATAAGGGATTGGGGTGTAAAAAAAGAAGTGAGCGGTGTACTATTGTCTCCCTTTGCACAAAATAAGAAACATGCCTGAATAATGTCAGTGTTTACTCATAGGGTAGCCTACCTATGCTTTGTTTAATTCACTTTCTTTTTTTTTCTTGTAATGAGTTCGACTAGATCATGTGTATTATTCAATACAAAAAAACATATATTTATTCACTTTGTGTCTTGTAGTTGTCTGTCGTGGTTTGTAGCAAGGCTTTGCTAATTCACCATACTTCACAGAAAGGTTTTAAAAGATCAACTGAAGTAAATCTGCTAAAACCATTGTTCTAAGTTCCTAAGTTCCTGTTCCTAAAATGGAAATTATGTATATGATAACAATAGACCTTTCCTATTCAGGCGGCAAGCCCCCCTAGTTACTGTTGCTATGCCCCACAAGCTTTGCAGCACTTTATTAAAATGTCCACTGAGCAGCACATACCTGATGATTCTCTCAAGCATTCCTGACAATATCGCTGTATTTTACAGTATTTGCCAAATGCCACTACTTTCTCAAAGAGAGTTCTACAGAAAGGCCTGAACTATTTTACTAAAGGATATATCCATGAGATTTGGATTTCGGACAGAGCAGGTGACAACATGAGTTGATGCTGTTGGCGATCTACGTTACTACAACGTTACTAGCTGCGGAGCTTTTTGTGTCAGTGCTGCTGTGAACTGATGTGTGGAGGGAGGTGTGGAGTATCGTGCAGCTTGTTTTCTTATAACATTATGTTACAGCAGCCTGCAGGCCGGTTTTCTGAATGTTTTAAGAACCATTTTCTTTAAACTAATGTCTAATCTATGAACACAACGTTGGATAAGCTTTGTTTGTGGGACATCAGAGGTGTGGTCTTAAGAAATCAGGCAACCTTATTGGTTATTATTCTCAGCGTGATTGACAGTTCGGAAAGGTCTATTCATGCAAGACTAGACTATTTTAACTCTAACCCTTTTCATAAATTAGGTTATAGGTATTCACATTCGAGCCATTCCTGCTAGTTTACAATACAGTGATTACACTAACTGTATAGCTAGCACTGACAATTCTACAATTTGTGGTTAGTGTTAAAAGTTATGTTAGTGTAGTGTTAAAAGTTAAACAAGCAATTACCCGTCAGGATCTTTTGTGAACAGCTAACATTAGCTAGCTAGCTAACTTGCACTGACAGGTCCAGTAAACTTCAATTTCGGTAAACTTCAATTTCTACACTTTTGTGAACATCTTAAACAAACAATTACCTGTCAGAATCTTTGGGGAACCGGTGAAAGGCAAGCTCTGGACATATACTCTGATAGTTTTGACAATTTATTGCAGAACACTTTTTGTTTTTTCCACAGCTGATTTGTAGTCTTCATGTTGTTAACCTGACTGGATGAAGCAAATGACAGTCCATAATGGCGGCAACATTAAGCGCGGGTGCCACAAATAGACCTAGTTGTCCCCTCTTGCTATTCCATTCTCTTTAGTAACGTCCCACCAATGACACCATCTACTCACTCTGACATCTGAGGACGAGCGGACTACAGTAAACAAAGTGTATCTGCTGGCAGTTTACTATTCTAGCTAAATGTTCTCTGCAAATCCACACGCTAATTGGCAAGATACATTAAAAAGCTTTGTCAGGTAGCTATACGAACACACACGAATTTCTCGTTGAAGCTAACTATGCATAACTTAGCTAGTTAACGTTAGCTACTAATGTGTTGTTACATTTTCTTAGCATAGCATTAGATAGCTAGACTAGCTAGCTAGCATTACAGCTATGTTATCATAACGTTCTGCAAGCGAGCTGACCAGCTATAACACCCGTTATAATTCCCGTACCAGTCTAGCTAACTTTGCTTGGGCTTGATTCTGCTAACTAGCTAAATAGCGAGCTATATTTTCAAGCTGTGGCCCTTACTAGAGCTACCTTTAGATAGCAGCGCAGCTAGAATGTCACGAAGCGAAGCCCTGCATTGTCTGAGGCTATAGTATCGAAACACACACCTAGCCAGTATTCCCGTAGGTTTAAGGTTAGCTAGCAAATATATTTGCCAGGTTCTAGTTGTCAGGAAAATTCTTCATCTAATATTTCACGATTTTGCAGTTGTTGAGATGGAGGGCAACAATGACCAGGAGACCAACATCACGGGAGAGAGCTGTTGCCTGGACCCCTTCAGGTTAGAGTACTAGCAATAAGCAATAGACGCAAGTGCTGAACTGTAGTCTCAAATACTGCATTGAGCACATAGGATAGGCATCAACTATGACAGAGACAGAGATACCATGTAATAATTAGTGTAGTTGTACAGCAGGTTGTCTAATGCAGTATATTAAACTCGTCTGACTTGTCTTACAACTGTAGGAAAGCACGTTTGCTAAACCTCAGTTAGATCTGAATATCCCCCTAGCCCAGAAACACACACACACACACACAGTTAAACTTTTTCCAACATTACAATGCAAAGCTTAGGGTATAGGGCTAATCATTGTTTGTGATTAGATTGCCCAACATGTTCCCATTCTCATTAGTGAGAATAAGTGCTCTTTCTCCCCCCAGAGGAGGGGGGGAGTTCACATCTTGTGTGTGTGTGTGTGTGTGTGTGTGTGTGTGAAGAGTGTGTGTATGTGTGTGTGTGTGTGTGTGTGTGTGTGTTTATGTGAAGAGTGTGTTTGAGAGAGGGAGACTTGTTTCTGGGATTGTGTTGTGCCATCCAGTATGTTATTTTCTCTTGCAATTTCTCACATGTTGAAATTAAGTTGTGTAAACTGATTAGGCTACAGATTTCTCATGCTGTGTGTTCTCTAGCGTGATGGTCTCACGTGCACACAACACTTCTTCTCACGTGGTCCCTTTCTGAGACAGATTACAGTACCCATAATCCCACCCAGTCCTAGTCCCACCACAGGCCCTCCAAAAACCACGACCGCGTCGTTCTTCTCCTCACTCTCCTGGACTCCACAGAAGCCTGCAGATGTAACTTCTGTCTGAGGGTGCAGATATGTGACCCCTGTATCTTGTCGATTTAAGGCTCTCTCTGCTAATATCCATGCTTCGGTCATGATACCAAGAATTTCAAATGGAATTTTGACTGATTTAAACTTCAGCAGGCTTGACAAGGAAGGTATGGTAGTGATCATACTATTGTAATGTGTGTCCAGACCAGGAAGAATTATCAAGTTAATTTCTAAAAGGAGCCAGCTGCTATACATTTATACCTTTGAAAAACCAAGAAGAGAGGACAATCCTGCCTGCCTGGACTCGGTTGGTCTAGTGAACGGTCAGTTGCGTCCTCCGGACTCGGCTTCTCCGTCCTCCTGCCTGAGAACGCCCGTGGTTTGAGCCATAATGAATGAGATCCAGCGACTGTTTGGTGCTGTGCGGCCCGCTCGTTCCGGCAGCCTGGCCAGCTCTGATGCCCTGTCCACGGGTCGGCGCCTGCTGCTGTGCCAGCGTGTCACCCATCTGATGGCCTGCGTGGACGACCTGGACCCCGGAGATGAGCTGCACAGCCAGGTGTCCAGAACCCTGGACAGCGCCTTCCTCATTTGCAGGCAAAAGGCCGGCCGTGCCAAGGAGGACGGCTTCAGGTGGAGATGGGAGAGACGTGACTTCCTGTAGAAACTCTCAGTTTCCTCTGCTCTGTATTTCCCTGTCTGTCATTGTAGTATCTGCAATGCAGTGTTCCACTATTCCTTTTTAATCTCTTCTCTGGAAGCTGAATTATGGACAAGAAAAGAGGGATCATTCTTTTTAACTAGCCTACATCTCTCCAACACGGAATTGGCATTCTCTCCATGTCAGTGATCTCCATCTGCGTTAGGATTAGACGAGGATTGAGGGTTATGGAAGTGCGGAGTCAGGCCCTCTGTGTGTTGATGTCTTGCCTTGATTGCACCAGCCTGCGGTGTCCAGCAGAGTGTGCATGTTCATCTCTGGCACACTTGTCTTTCTTTCATATCACACTAAATGGCTCCCTTTGTCATTAGGGCCTAGCTGAAATTTATGGGAGGGGGTCACTGGAGGACTTAAGAGTGCTCGGAAATAAAAATGCATGACCTCAGAGAAATATATTTTTCTTTGACCCTCCCCAAGTGATTTAAAAAACAAAAAGATCAACCCCTCACCAGATAGAAAGAAGAAAACAACTTGAACACAAAGTTAAAATCAAGTCATCCACACGGTTCCGCTTGTGGGTGTCTGTTCACGAGTTGCTAGATCTAGCCTGTCATCACCAGCTGAGCGCCACTGATTGGCCAGATGCTGTATACGCCCACTGCCTGGATAGATACAAAGATCGATACAAAGATCGACTGATAGAGCAGCCAAAGAGAAACTATAGCCTACACCGGGTCATACAAAACAGCTTGCTGAATTCTGAAAAGCTGAAGAAAGGATTTTATTTTGATCGATTCAGATTTGTCTGACCCTCCCCTGGATTCCTCCAATGACCCCCTCCCATACATTTCAATGTTCCCTTAGAGGTTCAGGCTATGTTTAGAGTGGTGGTGTTCTGTATTAGACAGAGAAGTGATTTACATTCTATTTCTCATTTGAAAGATAATGCTGTCTACTGTAATTTTATGAAGTGTGTGTTGAAGAATTGAAGTGGTTCATGTTCTGAATCTACTGTCAGTCTCTCTCTTGTTTTCCCGCCAGGCTGCACACAGTCACGTGGAACGTCGCCACAGCTGACCCTCCAGATGATGTCACCTCCCTACTTCATCTCAATTCCCCCAAAACCCCTGACATCTACGTGATTGGGTAGGTGGACCTCAGACAGAAAGACATAGATGTGATTGGGTAGTTGGCAGAACCCAGGCAGGCAGACATACATATGTACATATGATATGATTGGGTGGGTAGACACCAGAGCGCTACGTGACCATTTAAGTAGACAGGTAAAGCAACTGTTTGATACACCTGGGTAGCCTAAATACTGTTTTTTTGGGGGGGGCGGGGGCACAGTCTATTCTTAGGGCACCCTATCTACAGCCTCACAATCACAGGGGCTGTGAGAAGAGATGTGCCCGCAAGTCTTACAGAACGGTGCTGCATCTTGTTTTTATGAAATTCTGTCAACAAAACCTAACCAACCCTAACCATTAACATAACCGTAACCAAAAAATAAGGTAATATGCTAAAATAAGATAAAATACTTTAAATAGGTAGTTCCAGCTGCTGTAAGAATAGTCACTGGCAAGGCCTTTTTCTATTGTGTCGAGATTACTTCCCTGTAGCCTCATGAGATCATCCTGATTTCGCAAGTTCACATTCTGTTTCTCTCGCAAATCAGTCTGGATACTCTCCATAGAGATCTGTTTGTGCCAGATCAGAAGACGATCTCACCAATAGCGTTGGTTCTGAGGAATTTGAAAAACATGCTGGGCAGGTTTATGACAGCAAGGAGTAGTTGAAGCTAGCGCGTGATAGACGGTGATAGACAGATGGTTCATCCAATCATGTGCCAAGTATTTTTGAAAGTGCCTGCCCTTTTCCAAACACTTTGCAACAGAGAGTTCCTTCATGGTTATGTGTACGTTTTCCTGCCGTCTGCTGAGTGGGTGTGTGTTCTGTTCCAGGCTGCAGGAGGTGTACGCGGCTCCTCACCGGCTCATGTCAGACCTGGCGTTTGACGACCCGTGGAGCCAGCTGTTGATGTCCACCCTGGCGGCGCGGGGATACCTGAAGGTGGAGCAGCGTTTACACCTGGCCCGGTCACATGACCTGGTCCGGCCCAACAGCAACACACTGCCTGAGAGCTTGTGAACGGTTGATAGAGAGGTGGAGTGATGGAAAGGATGATGTATGTCCTCTAACGCTAGTGTGTGTGTGTGTGTGTGTTACAGGTATCCTCTATCAGAATGCAGGGCCTACTACTGCTGTTCTTTTCCAGGTTGGCTCACGTTCCATTCATCAGGGACATCCAGGCTACATACACACGCACTGGCTTCTTTGGCTACTGG